>NC_054707.1:74288631-74348631 GCF_016097555.1 Gigantopelta aegis | reverse complement strand
GTAAACAGACATCTTGAACACAGTCAGGACACCTCCAGCATACAGGTGGTGGTCAGAAGGAACTGTGTAAACTGACTGTTCAAGACAAGTTGACGAATTAGTCTCTGCAGGGGCCCGGGGCTGACAGGTCCACTTGAAGCGCTAACTCCGCGTGATATCCGTGTACCGTGGTGCATGGTATTATTTATTTTAAAATTAAACAGTCTGTCATTCTTTATGTTGATTAATCTACAGTGAGTATAAAGTCCAAATCTGATTCTGAAGACCACCCAAGAACTCTTTTTTTTCTTCTTATTTTAAGATTGGTAGATTAAATTAATGTAAACGGTCATATTCTAGTGTCATTATAGTTTTGTAGATTTCTACAGCACCAGTCTTGCTCTCAAATATCGTGGCAAAGATCAAAGTATGTACCCGATAGTGTACGTTTTATTTCTGACTGGTCTTATTAACGGAAGTGCATCCGCTGTCCAGCTATTGGTTGTTTGAAACCATTAGATTAAATATCTTTGTCACAATTGTATTTTGGTTTTGTCTGATCAGTTCAAAATTCTGATTCACATGCATGTAGAAACAAATCCTCGAATAAGTAGCATATCTGGAACCCACACATCTCATGGTATGTTTAATATTATCGATTTCTCATTGTAAACCTTGTGCAAATAAATTTTATCGCAACCTATACACGGAGATAATAAATTAAACATATATGCAAATAAAATTAAAATTCCGATTATTCAGTTTTATTCCATTGGTAATGGATATTGGAATGATTTTATGATACTCCTTAAAAAATAGAACCTGCGTTAAATATCTCCAATACTCACCATGCTAGAGTTAAAGCCGTTTGTTTCTTCTTGTCTCTCATTATCTGAGCGACTGTTTTCTTGGTCAGCGCCGATTCCTCGACGCCATTCTTGTCCTCATCTCCCAGCGTGCAATCGTCTTCCGAAAACGCAGGACTGTTATCCACTTCCGGTTCTAAAAAAAAAAAAAAACATTCATGAAATACCTTTGTCTATATTAAATCATATATTTTTCTGCTTTTGGGTAGGGGTGGGGTAGGTTTTGGTTCTCATTATTATCGTTGTTTTATTTTTTTTGTTTATTTTAGAGTTTTGTTGTTTTTGTTTGTTTTTATTTTTGTATCTTTTTTTTTCTTCTTTATTTTATTTTGTTTTTTTTTTTTTTTTTTTTTTTTTTTTTGATTTTGACTATTTTACTTAAATTTTTTTTTTTTTTTCGGTGTGTCTTGTCTTTTTTTTTTTAAATGATTTATTATGTGATTTGATATATGATCTTTTTGTATTTTATTTTTTGTTAAGATTTTCGTTTTTCTTGTTTTTTTTTTTTTAATAGTTTTTTTTTTTTTTTTTTTTTATTTTTTTTCTTTTTTTTTTTTTTTTATTTTTTTTTTTTTTTTTTTTTTTTTTTTTTTTTTTTTTTTTTTTTTTTTTTTTTTTTTTTTTTTTTTTTTTTTTTTTTTTTTTTTTTTTTGTCAATTTAGTATAGAGCGAATTCAGGATTGGATGCGCATTGGAATAAACAGACGGGCTGGGGAAAAAGTATTTATATCGAAAACGTACTATTTCTGTTGCATATAAATTGTTACTGTTAGCTATTGATGTACATAAGTTCAATTAGTGAATAGTGTATATTAAAATGTGTTTGCATAATTATACACATTTAATTTATTAATCATCCCATCAAAAATTGGATTAAAAACAACTGCAATGTTACTGAATATAGTAATGAATTTTGTAAACGTAAACAGTATCGTGTCACTCACCCTAAAACATAAAAACATTATCAAATAATTCTCTTTTTTCTAACGCAGCCACGACAAACTGGTTTGTAAATAGATAACGGATTTTTCGCCTGAAATGTCCATGACAAGCTATTGTTAAATGACTGGTTAAGATTCAATTTTATTTTCATCTTCAAGTTGATTTTTATATCTGTGAGAGGTTTATTCATGCTTGTTTTTAAGCTGTCTTAGAGTGGCAGTCCTCCTATTGGCGGTGCAAGAGGGATGGCACATCCTATTACTCCTTTGGAAGTGCAGTCCTTTTAAAGATGAGCACCTGATAGTGGATCATGGAAGCAATCACGAATTTGCCTGACATTCTTTCGACTCTGCCTTGTGCAGAGATACGATTTTGATATCGGAATATGGTTTTGTTGTCCACAGTGTATACAATCAAGTTCAATCACGCTGTCCTCAACTCACAATTTAGCTGTCTGAGCTGTTAATCCAAGTGTCGGTTATTGGTTAGTTGTTAGTCAAACAGAAGTCGGCATTGCAGCATTACACCTCCTCACTGAGTCGTTCAAAGAAACTGTTGGTGGTTATCGGTACTGGGACGCGAACCCAGTACATATAACCAGCACTAAGACTCGTCTAGTTATCATAAAACCCATCTGATTCTACATCAGTTTGCTGTCTTCTTTCTTCTTCTTTTTTGTTTTTTTTCTTTTCTTTTCTTTCTTTCTTTTTTCGTTTTTTTTCCTCTTTTTTTTCATCCTGCGCGTTTGCAAATTTTCTCCTTTTTAAAAATATTTTCCGGGAAAATTGACCCGACCAACAATCCACACATCACCCTCCACCCCCGCCTTCCCCCACCCTCCCACACACACACACACGAAACGTCGTCAAATTGTAGACCCAACCTTCATAATTTCCTGCACGCGCGTCTGTACGTGCCCATTAAACCATTACATTGATAACATTGTATTTGTTAAATGATTTTATACCCATCTGATGAGTACAGGTGTTGTCTCACCTAGGCGTAACAGTCACGTTTTAAACATTACTCAGGTACAAACTGCGGTCTGTCATTTCCTCTCTCATAAATAGATATTTATATCATCCCACACAACACCTCGCCCATCGCTGAATATCGTTTGTGGCCAAAGTCTAAATCCTTATACTGTTCCTTTAAAGGGAGGTTCACTCAAATATGTGCCTGATGTGTTGGAAAGATGCATACCCGGACGACCAACATATACTGACACTTTAAGAAATGAAAAACGCGTAATATTAGAGTTAATAAAAAAAAAACGTGATTATCCCTGCTAACTGAGGGCAGCCATTTTCTTTTGTTTTCGGTGCGTCAGGAATTCTAGCTTGGGGGTGGACCCATTGGGTTATTTCTCGTTCCAGCCAGTGCACCACGACTGGTATATCAAAGGCCGTGGTATGTGCTACCCTGTCTGTGCTTATCGAAAAGAGTAGCCCATGAAGTGGCGACCGCGGGTTTCCTCTCTCAATATCTGTGTGGTCCTTAACCATATGTCTGACGCCATATAACTGTAAATAAAATGTGTTGCGTGCGTCGTTAAATAAAACATTTCCTTCCTTCCTTCTAGCTTGGGGAAAAGTGACGTCATCTCCGACCAACTACAGTATGCACAGTGTAAACAAAGGCAGTCATTTACGACAAGGCGCTTCGCTATTATCAACTTGTAAAACAACATAAATGGCTTTATAATATAATAAACTATTTAACTAAATATATTTCAATTTGCATTAATAGAACGAAATGGGATTATAGTATTTTTCTCTCTTACAAAAAGCCAAAGAAAAAATGCATATTATTAGGCCTATTGGTAGGGTACGTTGGAGTAGAAACGACCACTCACGATACCTAAGTCATAATTTTCTTTGGGACTACGTAATTGGTCAGTTTGGTGATTTTAGATGGAAAAGTCTGCTTAATCAAGGGTTTCGCAGAATTATTTACAGTAATACAGTAGGACAGCTGATTAAGTCCATTATCAGTTTAGGGGTGGCCCTGTGATCTTTATAAAACGTGCACGTATTGTTTTGTGTGTCTGGACACCTTGACTTGGTGACCGTCCAAAATATACACCTGCCAGGAACCACAGGTACAGGCCACGGAGAGAAAAGACCAATTAACTAAGAAAACACTCCGATTTTCATTTCAGTACGTGGGTTAATGTAGGGACAAAACATAATACAGTTATTTTGACACGTTGACAGACAGACAGACAGACACATTGTGTATTACAGTCTCACCTCAATTTTAAAAAACATACATCAATAAAACAATAATATATAAAATAGCACTGAGCCACTCCATATGGAGTTATGAGAGACTATACAGAATCGACATATAAAATATATAAATATTACATTAAAAACATATTAAAAACATCTAACACGAAAATAAAACATGCTATTATATTCAGTCCAATTATAAATAGTCTATATATTAAAATAATATAAAACTAAAACACATTTAAGACATTTAATAAAATATTATCATCCTCTGTTACTATTCAATCAAGTAACAGATATAAATATAGTATCTTATTTAAAACGCTTGTCTCCTTTTTTCTAAAATTAATTTGCTGGTTTTGGCACTTAATCTACATACGGTATCTATAGCAGTTATAAAACCATCCCATAATTCCAAGCACTTATTAAATAAAATCTCTCTCAGCTCTTTATACACGAGGCAATAAAGTAGAACATGTTGCTCATTTTCTACACAATTGTGACAATTAAAACAAACTCGCTCATTCACTGGGGTGTTATTAAAACGACCGGTTTCTATATGTATAGGAGCAACTCCACATCGAAACATAGCTAACCCTCTTCGGTGAGATCTAATCATACCTTCTTGTATAAATAGTTCAACTCCAAACTCCTTTTTGAACATGTATAGCCTACACGGAGCTTGTTACTACTACCTGTTCCTCTTACACTTTGCGTCCGTGATATTGAAACTTTCCAGTTTTCTATGAAGCTTTCGAACACTGTTTTTCTGACTGTGTAAACAACTTGTTTAATCAAATGCCCATTTGTGATATTAATAAAGTGATCTAAACCAAGACTACGCAACTTAAACTGTACTCTGTAAGACCAATTTTTCTTATTCTTATGTGTCAGTTGTTTTGCCCACCGATACATTTTATAGGTTATTCTGTTGTTATTTAAGCAGTTAAGTTTCGTGTATAATCTAATAACACTCCCCCACTGCTCCACAACAGGTGGGGTCCAACCCATATCATCAATTACAGCACTATTGGGAGCAAACTTCCTAAGGCCCATATAAAATCTCACAGCTCTGTTCTGAACAGTGTTTATAGCTGATTTGGTATATGTTCCCCATATTGCTGAACCATACTCTATTGTGGACCACACCATCGTATCAAAACGTTTCGTATAGGTTTTGTAGTTCATCCCACCTATGACTTTAAACTTTGAAACCAAGAGTGATGATGGTTTATTTTGTATTGAAAAATAATATATACTTATTGCTGGCTTATTGGGATGGATATTATTACAGAACATTGCGATGCATCCGAGAAAAAAAAATCATATTTATCACCAAATTGATAGATTGATTTATTTGACATGATGTGTCAAATAGCTTTGCTACCGTTTAATTTTTTTTTTTTTTTTTAATTTTTGTAATATTTCCGAACCCCTAGTTTCCTTCCTTCGGTTTTCATCAAATTGGACCATGATATAGCTTAATTGATAGATGACTTGCCTGAGGTCAAAAGATCGACTCCCCTAGGTGGACCTATTCTCGAAATATGACTTTTCATGTTCCAGCCAGTGTTCCACGACTTGTATATCAAAGGCTGTGGTATGTACTGTCCTGACTGGGAAAGTACATGTAAAAGATCCCTTGTTTGTAATGAAAACAATGTTGTGGGTTTCCTTTGAAGATTGTGTCAGAATTACCAAATGTTGGACATCCGATAGCCGATGAGTAATAAATCAATGTGCTCTAGTGGTGTCATTAAACAAAACAAACTTTCATCAGGCATGCCTATCGTGGACACAACCTCTGACCTCCCCAGAGAGTACTATCCTAGATAGGTATGCAACTAACCACGTGCACTCTGTTGTACTCTCGTAATAATTAGATTATTAGAAGTTAACCGTTCAAAATAATATTACCAACGGGTTTGTCAGTTTTTCGTAATATGGGTGATTTATTGCTATTTACATGATGTAGACATACGGTAAACTAGTTGAGCTGTATTACCCTATAAATCTGTCTTCCATTCCGACTGAAATGCTCAAAGACAGTTAGCGAGTATACTAACTGCTCGAGTCGTGATGATGTTTGTACAAACATGTAAGATGCGGTTCACGGTAAAGAATCTGTGTGTAATGGAATTATGTTTACTGAATGACGTAATCTTATAAGATGATCATAAAATGGCGTGACTGCAAAATAATAGCGAGATTTCACGTGTAATAAATCACAGCACGGTGTATTGGAACGTTTTAATTGCATGATCATTTGCCTTTGCGAAATAGGGTGGGGGTAGGGGGGTGGGGGGTCAAATACATGTATTTCAAATAAAGGTTTGTCTATTGCCTTGGTTTTACCACGTTATAATTTTAAAAATACAACAACAAAAATCGCCCAAAACGTAGGTGCACGTGCATGTGTATGTGTGTGTGCGTGTGCACATACATACATGCATGTATATAATAATGCACATTCCACTAGTAGATCGATTAAAAAACTTCCGACTGGCTATTCTATGGTGATGACCATCAAATGAAATAAGCAGGACCGAAATTGATTATAATGTGACGTATAAGGTAACCTGAAACTTATTGCTCTGTTAATAACAAGCGCAGGCGCAGTAAATAGGTTTCAGTTAGAAGAGATTGTTTTAATATTTTAAACTGGGTTTTGAGAAATGAGATATTATACTCGTGGTATTTACATACCATTTATCATGTTTTCGCTCTTTCGATACACTTTGAACAAGTCGCAAAATCAGTGGTATACTAGTACAGCGGAACTCTATATTATATATAAACTATTTTCACAGAAAATGATTTTTGACGTCACGCAATACGGCTTACGTATACTTAAACGTATATACGTAATAGAGATAAATGAAATCTGAACCTTACATACGTATACGTGTGTGTGTGTGTGTGTGTGTGTGTGTGTGTGTGTGTGTGTGTGTGTGTGTGTGTGTGTGTGTTATCATGTCTAATGTAATGACCAAGAAAACAAAATGACATGACTCGACAGACCCAACATGACTCATACTAAATCAAACCGAACTTTGCCCTCGTACCCTGCACAACACTCATGCACCTCTATTAATATGCAGCATGTTTGCACCTGTATTTTATAGTACATTAAAGGGACTGTCCTGACTAAGATGTTTTCGACAAATACATTCTTTTTACAACAAAAACTACGTTTTTTTGTTTGTTAAGAATATCACTGTATTGTTATCCAAGTGTTTCTGGTTATCCAAATGTTTGTACTAGCTTAAACTTTATTGTGCTTCCTGGTGTCTATTTCTTCGTACGCACGAAATTATTGAAATGTAAAATCCACTTTGGGTTACTCCAAACGTTAGGACAACAAGAAAGAGACAGACACTGATATTCTTAACAAGAATATGTATTTACTTTAATTGATTGATTGATTGATTTATTAAAAATTGCAGTCGCCATTATTGTACAAGTTAATGTTTGTAATTACGAGAGGGCCTCGTAAGTTGAATAACTTGTGTCCAGTCCTTTTGTATATACATGTATATATTATATGCAACAAAATATGTTTTCAATCAAATTAATATGTACATTTAGTAATTAATACGGCTTTGTTAGTCGGGTACATGTTACAATGGCAGAAAACGTAATAATCGATTAATAATTGTACATTGGGTTTATAGCAAACTTAAATTTCTTTAACCTAGACCTTTTT
Organism: Gigantopelta aegis; assembly: GCF_016097555.1. Lineage (NCBI taxonomy): Eukaryota > Metazoa > Mollusca > Gastropoda > Neomphalida > Peltospiridae > Gigantopelta > Gigantopelta aegis. The sequence goes on along the minus strand of NC_054707.1, from coordinate 74,340,904 downwards.
TATTTAGGTGTAATATTTTTGCTATCAAAACTATTAAATAACAAATAATGATATGATTAATAAAACGAAAATAAACTTTTAAAATTCAAATTGTGTTGTACAAAATAATTAAAATGTTCTCTGTAATATCATTTCTAACGGTTTGTCATTTCATTATGTAGTTACATGTACTGATTAAACAAAATGTGTCAAAATACACATTTGTATATTAAATAGGCACACACAGTTAAAATTAAGTTCATTTTCTTTAACGACACCACTAGAGCACATGATTTATTTATTGGATGTCAAACATTTGTTAATTTTGACATATAGTTTTAAAGAGGAAACCCGTTACTTTTTTCTATTAATAGCGAGGGGTCTTTTATATGCAGCATCTCACAGACAGGATAGCACATACCACCGCCTTTGATATACCAGTCATGGTGCACTGGCTTAAATAAGAAATAGCTCAATGAGCCACCGACTGGAATCTATCGTAGACCTACCGCGCATCAAACGAGCGCTTTACCACTGAGCTACGCCCCGCCCCTAAACAGGTACACAGTCCGGTCTTTGAATACACAGTGAATGTTAGCCGACTGTTAACTCGATTCCAGTGCCTCGTACAACATTCCATTTTCATCACGGAATACGGTTTTGTCATTCAGATTTGTATAAATGTTTTTATGAATTATGGATAACTCATTTAGAGGTGCAGTATAATAGTGACAACTGTCATATCTCGCTATTTTACATTTATTTGTGATAAATAAATACAATTAATCAATCCCATATATAATCTATGGAGGATCCAGATAGCGACATCAGTCAAAAGAGTTGTATAAAGACAGCAAACTCGTATGCAACATCCGCCTGGAATTATAACGTTCAGAGCCCCGTTCCACGAAGCGATCTTAGCCCTAAGATCAACTTATGCGCCTAAGGTAATCTTAGGGCTAAGATCGCTTCGTGGAACGGGGCCCTGGATATAATGTTCGCCTCAGCTGAACGCTCCTGTTTCCGCCGCTCATCCTCTACAGGTTGTAGTATTTTATGGCCTTGTAGTTGAGCGAATAACGTTTACCTTTAAAAAAAAACGTTTGTTTTTAAAAATTCATATATTGTAATTTCTTGTGTTTTTCCAGCGTGCTTCATATACGTTTTAAAACATTGAAATTTACCCCCTGGGCTTATCAGCTGCTGCGGGCTATATAGACCGTGGGCCCACTATAAACCCCCCTGCCCCCCCCCCCCCCCCCTAGGGATTTTTCAAGATGAGTATATCTTTGAAGCCTATCCATAGACATATTCAAATCAGCTTGTCTGCAGGCAATCTGTTGGTGGGTGTGCCTGTAGGGCACGTTTGAGTGTAGGCACCCTATTTATTTTTAACAGGGCAAATTTCTGATCAAGGTGAATGTTCCACATAATTTTCAAAAATATTTGAAATTAATTCTGGACTATATCACTGCTTTTACTTTAAAGCCGGGTTACTGGTGAATGTATTCTACCAAAAAATAATACATTTTTGGCATCTGACTAAGCATAGTGAGTCAATGTATTTGAAATGGCCTGAGTATTACAAACATAGTATATGAAAAAACTGCATGGCAATTTTGAAGTTAACATCCAGACATATTTTGAACAGGTTTAAGACCAAATTATGAATGCTATTAATGCTAAATTACATGTTCATAACAACAAACCACAAAGCAATGCAATATATGTGGTATGGATATAGTACCGGGGGTATAATCACCAGCAAAAGTTACACAGTTCCCGATATACGTAATTCTCTATGTACATGTGTATATATACATACCGTACCTAAAACATTCTGATCCTTTTATTATTGTATTGTATTTAATATCTGAAGGCAGCATTACTTAAATATGGTGCAGTACATGCTGTCTAAACCATTTACATGGATATTTTGAATATTTTTATATTACACACAAGTCTTACACACATAAAAAGTGAATTTACATACCATTCTAGGCAAGTCTGCATTACATGTACAATTTATCTATCTCACAACAGTTCATATTACAATAGCTAGTTTTTTTTTTGTTGCTTTTTGTAATATTTTTGAATTGCAGTTCTATTTATATTATGCTTAACTTATGTTTTGGTGTATATAATTGATATCTGCATAGAATATTGTCATCAGGCAAATATCTAGCACTATAAAAATCTAACTTTCATTCCCAATTCTCAAACATTTTGTGTGACCCAAATATGATATATGTGAAGTTTATACTTTTCTATTTCCACATCCTTCCTTTCATTTTATAAAGTAGATGTTAATAACAATTACAAAACAATATAATATGAGGTATGAATAATTATATACTTCTCAAAATAAGTTACTAGTAAGCAATGCCAGAAATGGTTTAATTTCTATGTATACACATACTTAGGATTGCCTGAAGCTTCTATTATTAAAAAAACAAATTGGCCTGGCTTTTTTCTATAACATATTGAGGCTTCATTATTCAAATATGGTTAAGTACATGGAGTTTATATACTATGTTCACAAATTTATGAAGATGTCCCTCTGTTCTTAGTACCAGCCAATTATAAGTACCTTTCCTCGGCATGTGTGTTAAAACATTTACAATTCATCTATCTCACAGAAGCTTGTACTATTTTACATAAACATATTTGTATTTAAATTGTGCTTAATTTATGCTTAGGTTTATATAATTGACATCAGATATAGTCATCAGGCATATCTAGCACTTGACATTCTTTCCTATTTCAGTCTTATCATCTGACTCAGATATAATGTCTATTATGTTCACAATATCTGTCATTTCTTATTTTTCTTCTGGGTCTTTGCTCTTGTTCCTCCCTTAATATGTCAACAATTCTTGCATTATCAGATAACAAACCATCCAATTCAGCTTCAGTATTTCTTTGGACATTTCTCAGCCATTTCTATGTGGTTGAGGAATACCCTGGACTTTGTGATATGACTAATACTATATGAGACCATGGTAATTTGCTCTCTTCCAATTTGCTCTATTGGTACAGCATATTTTCAGGGAATATCTACTGGATGGAAGGTTTGCAACTAATCCACAGTAGCATAATAACAGCATTCGTGGTTTGGCACTAAATGTCTCATGTGAAAGGGGTTCTTCCAAGCCACACTTGATCTAAGGAATCCCTACAAAGGTCTTAAGAGACTGGAAGACCTTTTAAATGAAAAAAAGAAAACTCTGCCCTCAGCTTCTTGGGAAGAGGGTTCTATTTGTGAGACAAAGTACATGTTTCAAACGCAAACCATGTCTGGGGGTGTTGTAACGTGCACAAGAAGATGCAGAGATAAAGATTATACTTCAATGTCTGTACATTGCTGCCAGTTCACCATCCAAGATACGGACATTTTATACACTCAATTTGGCAACAAGAGGCATCTTATAGATGTGCACAGCATCATTAAGGATGCAGGGAAGACACCAACTAGCAATTCCAGCTGTGCTTGCCATTACTGGCTATGATACCAACAGTGCTTTTATGCAGAATGGAAAACTGGTTTTGAATATTCTCAAGTAACACCAAGACTTCCTTGAAGTGTTGTTAGCTCATGGAAGTTCAGTAAAAATTGATGTTCATATATTTAAGAAGCAGATCATTTCATATACCTTCTCTATAGGAGTGCAGGTGCGAATAACATACAAAAACATCATGACTTGAGAAATATCTGGAAATGTTTGTTGCCAAACCAAGGATGATAATATTGAACTACAGTAGAGTATAAATCAGCCTTCTCCACTCTACATGTATGTATTCACTGAGAATGCTCTGAGAATGCACATAAAGAGAACAAATTGCCAAGTTGTCATTTGGTATCAGTCATGCCAGGCAGTCCAGGCTATTTCCCAACCAAATTGTCATATGGCTGAGAAATTTTAGAAGGAACACTAGAGATGAAACAGTGATATTATACTATGAGCGCTGATGGACATACTGATGGAGGAACCAGAGCAGAGTCTGGAGAAGGAGAATACCAGAAATTGTGAACATGACAGACATATTTTAATTGCACGAAAATGCAAAGGAATATGAAAGGAAGTCAAAACTTTCGTAGACAATATTTGATGTAGAAACTAATTATATACACCTGAGCATAAATTAAGCACAATGTAAATATAAAGGCAAATCTAAAAATATTACAAACACAGACTAGTATAAGATGAACTTCTGTGAGATAGATGACTTGTACATGTAATGCAAAAGAAATTATGGTAGGTACACAAAACTGATGCTTTAAATTCTTAACACTGGTGTTTAGTAAAGAGGGACATATTCATAATATTGATGCACATACATGTATACTCAACAAAATTAATTAAGGGCTAGTAAACTTTCTTGTATTATAATATAATTCTTTGTTACTGTCATATTATTTTAGCATGTTTTGGTCTATACATTTTTTCAGTAAACTTTTACTGGTTATACACGCAAAAAACACTGGGTATTTCACATATTTATGAAAAATATTGAAATGAGCATTAGGATAGTATTTGTTACACATTTGTTCAGAATGTTTTTTGTCATTGTGTTCCCTCAAAATTGTTATTTAAGTCATTAAGTTTAAGAACGTGCCACAATGCTGACAACTTTCAACGGAAGAAGTTGTATTTTCCCCCATATTTAAAGGAAAATGCTAAAATATCTATTGGACCTTAATTAAGTTTGTTGAGTATAGTATAGGCAGATATACTGAACCATATTTGAATAATGCTGCCTCAATATATTAAATACAGTGTAATTTTTAATAGTAAAAGGTTCGAGCAGCCCAAAATATGTGTAAATATAGAACATAATGCATTTCAGGCATTGCTTAACTTTTGCCGATGAGTATATCATTATTCATACCACATATTGCATAGTTATTTGGTTTGTTACTATTAACATCTAGTATAGGATGAATATCATTCATTTTGGCCTTATATCTGTTAAAAATTCATATGGATGACAACTTTATCACTATATTTAATTTTTCAATATAGTGTTTTTAGGACACAAAATGTGCAACGGTACCCCCCATTCAAATGGCGATATTTTTTTAATCCACCAACAGTTTTGCTGCAGACAAGCAGATATTACATTCATATATAATGAGGTGTCCAAAAATCCCGGGGGGGAGGGGGGGATTTCGGTATCTGGCCCATGGACTAATATGGCCCACAAGAAATACACAAGAAGTTACGATATAAATTTGGCGGATAACCGCGATAATGCTAACTTTTAATTATTAAAAAAATATTTTTTATAAAGTAAAATTATGTTTATATGTATGTATATATATATATATATATATAGATATAGATATATATATATATATATATATATATATATATATATATATATATATATATATATATATACTTCTTTGTTTCCATTTTTATCACTGTTGTGCTAAAACAGAAATGAAACAAACATATTTTATCTAGCCATTGTTAGCCTATTAGTATTGTAATAATAATATGATCCCATTTTGTGCTGGGTTTAAAAAATATATTTATCTGCAGTTTTCACGAGCCACGTCCATGCATGCGTCCAAACCAGCCAGTATACAGTTTATGCGGTGTTACTCAGGTGATGAGGTGTTACTCTAGTTGACGCTGTAGACGGTGTATGGTCGGCAGGGTGTGTGACTAGCACTTGAGATCCTCCACAAGCACGTCGAGTGCTTACACTGGGCACACTCGAGTACCGTCCGTTCAACGCTGCAGGTAGACGATGTACAGCTCTAGTGTGTAGGATGTGTATGCAGTTTTTGCGTTAAGTGTCGTCCAATTTATACACGAATGAATAGCTATATTTCTCTCCATCAAAATATCCATTTGTCCGTCCGTCCGTCCGTCAATCATCTCTATATATACCTGTCACTTCATATATACATGACCGGCCTCGGTTGCGTCGTGGTTAGGCCATCGGTCTACAGGCTGGTAGGTACTGGGTTCGGATCCCAGTCGAGGCATGGGATTTTTAATCCAGATACCGACTCCAAACCCTGAGTGAGTGCTCCGCAAGGCTCAGTGGGTAGGTGTAAACCACTTGCACCGACCAGTGATCCATAACTGGTTCAACAAAGGCCATGGTTTGTGCTATCCTGCCTGTGGGAAGCGCAAATAAAAGATCCCTTGCTGCTAATCGGAAAGATTAGTGGCGACAGCGGGTTTCCTCTCAAAATCTGTGTGGTCCTTAACCATATGTCTGACGCCATATAACCGTAAATAAAATGTGTTGAGTGCGTCGTTAAATAAAACATTTCTTTCATATATACATTTGTTAGTCTGTCCGATTATCCGTCCATTCATCCGTCCGTTCGTATCCATCCGTATTGAAGTCTTGTTCCGTAAAAAAAAAGATCGATTCAGCTCAGAGGCATGTTTATGAGGCCGAGCGCTCGCGAATAACGACTGGTTTCCATCATATACTAATCACATTGAAATATTTAACATTAGATGCAGCTGTAAAACAAACACAACAGAAAGAAGAATAAACAAAACATTTAAAAAGCCGAAAAACAACAACAAAGAAAGAAGTGTTTTATTTAACGACGCACTCAACACATTTTATTTTCGGTTATATGGCGTCAGACATATGGTTCAGGACCACACATATTTTGAGAGGAAACCCGCTGTCGCCACTACATGGGCTACTCTTCCGATTGGCAGCAAGGGATCTTTTATTTGCGCTTCCCACAGGCAGGATAGCACAAACCATGGCCTTTGTTGAACCAGGTATGGATCACTGGTCGGTGCAAGTGGTTTACACCTACCCATTAAGCCTTGCGGAGCACTCACTCAGGGTTTGGAGTCGGTATCTGGATTAAAAATCCCATGCCTCGACTGGGATCCGAACCCAGTACCTACCAGCCTGTAGACCGATGACCTGCCACGACGCCACCAAGGCCGGTAAACAACAACAAGGTTTATAAGACTTAAAACACACGCGATGTAGGGGTAATGGTCAACAATGCCGAAGGCTATAGGTTCGAATCCCAGCCTTGATATTATAAATAGAGTTTTATAATAGATTTATGTTCATAATAATGCAAATTCAGTTTTGAATGAGCCAACCATTCACGAATATTATCTTTATTTTTACATTTCCAAATTTCCTTCGTCCACCGAAGTTAAATGAACTAAGTTAAAATGTATAACGTCGGTCACCATGGACTGTTGACGATGTTATTCACGGCAGACGACCAGTTCGTGGCCACTGCCCTGAGTTCATCAACCAAGCGTTTGCAGAACTTCAGGAAGCGTCTATTTTTGATGTAGAACCTTACATTTGGTAGATCAGGGCTATCGGAGTTCAAACGTTTACGGTCATCTTTGAAAAACGTTATGTTTTTTTGTTTTTGTTTTTTCCATCAAAGGACATGGTATGTGTTGTCCTTTCCATAGGATATAAATGCATATAAAAGAAACCTTAATTTAGATTATATGTCAGAATTATCAAATGTTTGACATCTAATATCCGATATTCAGTAAACAAATGTTCTTTAGTATTGTCGTTAAACAAAACCAATTTTAAGCTATACCACACTCCCAAGCCCAGAGGAAGCCTATATGGGAAATTAAGAATCATAATAGTGAACTCTGTTAACGTGCCCCTTTGCGTGGCCAGTCATATGGCCTGGGACGGATTAATTTACTTTAATGGGTCAATTTGGACAATTTATAAAATGGGGGATATGGATCTATAATTTCCAGCGCCAGTCAAAATATTTATTTAAATGTTATGATAATTTATTCTAAAAAAACAACAAAAAAAACAACAACATTGTCGCAAATTTAGAATGGGCTAATCCAAAACAAATAAAGTTTTACTTTTAAATTTAATTGCTATCATGCATTAAGCCTTTGGGGAAAAAATAACAATCGGTCTAGAAGATATCCAAAGATGGCACAGTGATGTCTGAATCTAAAATACAGTGTTGCATGTTCTGAAGGCCAAGCGCTCACGAACAAACTGAACGGCATCATCACTTCTATTATATCACATTCATATCGAGGCTTACTCGGACTTACATTTTTGGGTCGAGTTTCAAAATTTTATGTTTAGTTTTTTATAAATAGTCCGACGCAATTTACTTTGGTAGCCCGTCAAAATTTTCTAAAAATTACCTTCATTCTCTTTAGCTGAGTAATCACCTTCTTTTTTTTTCTTCTTTTTTTTTTCGGCCTCTAAATTTTATTCCAGACCACTGTTCGCATTGACTTTTGGTTTTAGGTTTGCAAATTTCGCCCACTTCAAACTTCACACCCTACAATCTCTGCCCTGGACTCGGTCGTTGGCACATCCAGAGCATGGGTCTAGGGTGGGCGTGCCTGAACCTTCATTAGATATAGGCAAAGGGCATCTCACGTTAGGCGCAAAAACCAGTATAGTGAGCGGTCGTGATTTCTCGCCTTCCTGAACATGCTAGGATGGATCAACGGGTGGTCCAGTTGGGATATTTCTCGTCCCAGCCAGTGCACCATGACTGTTATATCAAAGGCCATGGTATGTGCTACCCTGTCCGTGGGATGGTGCATATAAATGAACTATTGTTAATGGAAACATCTAGCGGGTTTCCCCTCTATGACTATCTGTCAGAATTACCTTACATTTGACATCCAATAGTCGATGATAAATACATCAATGTATTCTAGTAGTGTCGGGGACGGGGAGTGCTCGCTTGTGGTGCTTGCGTCGCAGGAACGTTCCAACCAGTGCATCGCAACTGGTCAAAGGCCGTGGTATGTGCTTTACTGTCTGTGGGAAAGTGCATATAAAAGATACTTTGCTGCATTAGGAAAAGTGTAGCGAGTTTCCTCTGATAACTACGTGTCAGAATTACCAAATGTGTCGCCGATGATTCATTAATCGATGTGCTCTAGTTTTGTCGTTAAAAAAAAAAAAACTTTAACTAGTGGTGACGCTAAACAAAACAAACTTTACTTTCTTCCTGAACATGCTTCTGTATTTGTTTTCACTCGGCATATAAAAACATTTCAGGACGCAATTTGACGCTTTGAGGGTTTTAGGTTGGAAACATTAGGGGTCTGTAAAATGCTAGATACAAATTTTGATTCTTAAAAGTGGCTCTTTTTCTTCCGAATTAACCACTGCAACGAGAAGAACTTGAAGGTCAGCCCACCCGCTACTGGACTGCCCCTGGAGAGACAGGTTTTTTGGGGGGGGTTTTCCGTTCAAACTTGATCCACGGATGTGTGGGTCCGTGTAGACAACTGCAGGGTATTGTTGAACGAAAGGATTAACCACATTCCGACAGATAGATAGTCCGCGGTATACTGAGGCGTACACGCTAAATTAGTTGAACACCTGAAACACAATGTTACCCGAACGAAACAAATAACTTTTACTTAGATGTACACGCTAAATTAATGCAACACATGAAACACAATGTTACCCGAACGAAACATTGGTAGTTTTATTTATTCGACAGAACAAATCTGGTAAGTGCACTTTAGGAAAATTTCTACTTAAGAAAACAGTTTTTTGAGAGACTGTAAAACAAAAATAAAATGTTTTATTGGTGGAAGTTTTGGTTAACGACACCACTAGAACACATTGATTTATTAATCATAGGCTATTGGATGTCAGACATTTGGTAATTCTGACATATAGTCTTAGAAAGGTAACCCACTAAATTTGTTCATTAGTAGCAAGGGATCTTTTAAAGGCACCATCCCACAGACAGGATAGCACATAGCACGGCCTTTTATATACCAGTCGTGGTGCACTGGCTGGAATGAAAAATAGCCAAACGTGACCCAAGCGAGCGCTTTACTACTGGAGCTAAGTCCCGTCCCAACATTTACTTAGAAGACGTGTGTTTTGTTTAACGACACCACTAGAGCACATTGATTATTAATTATCGGCTATTGGATGTCAAACATCTGGTAATTCAGGCATATAGTCTAAGAAAGGAAACCCGCTAGGTAGCAAGGGATCTTTTATATATACCATTCCACAGACAGGATAGCATATACCATGGCCTTTGATATACCCGTCGTGGTGCACTAGCTGGGACGAGAAATAGCCCCATGGGCCCACCGACGGGGATCGATCCTAAATCGACCGCGCATCAAGCGAGCGCTTTACCACTGGGCTGTGATCCGCCTCTTTACTTAGATGCACATACTAAATTAGTTCAACAGCAGATGACAAACATGTTACCGGACAAAAGATTGGTAGATTTAGTTATAAATGAACAAATCGAAAAACTGCACCTTTGGAAAATTTCTACTTAAGAAAAGATTTTTTTAAGGGCCTCTGAAACAAAAATAAAATGTTTCATTGGTGGAAGAAGTTAAAGTTGCAGTGTCTAATATAATTTTAATATTTAAACTTTTAGAATGGCGCACCCTGCACACGGTTGTTGTTTATTTATTTATTTTTATTTTTTATGGGGGGGTCTTTTTTTAAGGGGGGGCAGGTTGTGTTTGTTAGTTGTTTTTGTGTGGTTGTTTTGTGCGTAGTTTAATTTTTGTGAGGTGGGAGTGACGGTTCTACTTTTCACATTATTGGCTGTTATTTCTAGTTTACGTCACGCTACCAAACACATATGAAGGCACATGTCGTTGGAGTCTCAAGCGACAAGGAGTAGGTTGCAAACTGAACGACATGAAATGAATTGTTAAGGTAGAACAAGTAAAGCGTGCTTAAACCATATACAATAAAAACTGAACGAAAAAAAGGTAACAACGATCACAACAACAACAAAATAAAGGTTATATCTCAACAGCAAATAATAAATATTGTACGGGAGTGGGACACCACACACACACACACACATGAACAGTATATACAGTTACTGAAGACTGGATATAAACGTTTAATGCAATCAGCAGGTGTTGACGATGGTTGAAGATTATGGTTTTAAGAAGATGCTCAGTCGTGTCAAATTAAATCATTTCGTGAATATTACTTATATCACAGGTACTGTGTAAACTGGGAACGTTAACGGTGTGGATTTGGTGCATTTACAACCAGTCATAAATCATTTACGATATTTGAAGTGTGATACCAATTTAACACGTAACACATCACACGCGTTTTGTACTTCCTCGTTAAACAGTGTAGGTATTGTATAGGAGCGCACCTAAACTACAATAATTGAGGCGGGAGGGGTGCAGTTAAATGAATCGAGGTACAATGCAGTAACACAGGAAAGTACAAATGCTTGCACATTTACTTACTTTTTCAATTTAATTTACATTTAATTATCATTGGTCAAGCACGCACCGGCCTCGGTGGCGTCGTGACAGGCCATCGGTCTACAGGCTGGTAGGTACTGGGTTCGGATCCCAGTCGAGGCATGGGATTTTTAATTCAGATACCGACACCAAACCCTGAGTGAGTGCTCCGCAAGGCTCAATGGGTAGGTGTAAACCACTTGCACCGACCAGTGATCCATAACTGGTTCAACAAATGACATGGTTTGTGCTATCCTGCCTGTGGGAAGTGCAAATAAAAGATCCCTTGCTGCCTGTCGTAAAAAGAGTAGCATATGTGGCGACAGCGGGTTTCCTCTCAAAATCTGTGTGGTCCTTAACCATATGTCTGACGCCATATAACCGTAAATAAAATGTGTTGAGTGCGTCGTTAAATAAAACACTTCTTTCTTGGTCAAGCACGCTGTTCTTGTTACTGACATTAGATATTTGGGATGTCTGTTCAGTACAGTGCTTACTAATTAATGAGTACTGTGAGACAACTTTACACCTCCCCACTTTGGTTTGAAGCACTGATTCATTAATCACCGGCTATTGGATATCAAGCATTTGGTCATTCTGACACAGTCTGCATTAAAAAAAAAAAAAATTTTCCATTAGCAAACACGGATTTTTATATGCAGTTTATCATAGACAGCATAGTACATACCACGGTATTTGATATACCAGTCGTGGGGCATGGACTTCGGGTACTGAGATATGAATCTAGTACTCATCGGTCATAACATCGAGGTCGCTGTATATACAGCGATATAATTGTGTTATTTATATATGCACATCTTGTTTGTTGTAACACGAATAGCCACGTTATCACTTTTTGATTCACTAATTATTTGTTACATTATTTATATAAATTTACGAATAGAAATATTAAATATATATTAAATTTTGCCATAAAGATTCCATTGTTCAAAATAACTTTAAAATCACGGGTATTAGGGTGTCAGAAAAAGAATAAGCATGGTTAGAAGTAAAATCAATGGACTAAAACATTAGATTTAATTTTATTACAAAATAGAAAAAACAAACAATGTAAAAATGCCGAGTAAATGTTTTTGTTTTGTTGTTGTTTGCTTTGTTGTTGTTTGTTCTTTTAGGGTTTTTTTTATGGTTTTGGGTTCAGATTTTTTTTTTTATTTAAATAATTAATCATAACTGTTTTTAAAAAGGTACAACAGAATAAGAAAGAGAGTAAATCGGATAATAATTTAATTAATTTTTTGTAATCAGAAATATTTTCAATAACTTTTCTGGTGTGTCACAATGTGATAAGTTTATATTATAATAAAAATTATCTTCTTGTAGAAATATATCTTATTTGTCTTGTTTTTAAAAAAAACCAATAAATCCATTTTCCATAAACTATTTTTAAAGTGAATGAAGCAAAACATATTAGACATAATTGATATATGAAAAAAAACACCCCACTTTTTTCGAAATATTACATTTGATGTTTGCGAAATACTTGTTAAACATAAAACCAGTGTGTATTACTCTATTTAGTGTTCGTATTTGTTTTGCGTGGAACTCGATCTTAATTAATATTTATATCAAATCAGATAGAACTAAACTTATAGGACCGACTTTTCAAAACTTGTTTATATATTACCTGCGTGTAACTACAAACATTTACAATATTTAAATACCTGCCTTTAAGAAAAACACGCTTCGTAAATTCGACCCATAATGTTTCTTTTTAAATTTTGTAAACTTGAAATTATAATTGTCCTGATATATTTTCGAATATATATACTTTGTTTGCTGCTTCAGTACATCAGGTTATTTAATGTTGTGCCAACCAAATAGTGCACTCGTTTACGCATTAGATAAAGTAGAATTCTCAAAATCAAACGATGAAACGTCTGCCTCTACGCCCCTGTCCTCGAATCACGCCCGTTTAGATCATTGGCATAAAAAAAACATTTACATTCATGACTAAAATTCCCCAATCATCATATATAGGAAGGAACTGTTTTATTTAACGACGCCCTCAACACATTTTATTTACGGTTATGTGGCGTCGGTCATCATATATGATGAAATATTAAAACGCATGCTTCTCGTAACTGAATTAGCGTTATACTACGAAACAAAAACATATAACGCAATTAGGAAACAAGAACAAATTTAATCGAACAACCAGTTTATTCATATTTTTAAACGAAGCAATACATGTTACATTTATTAATATTAATATTAATATTAATAAAAATGGTAGAAAGGAAATGTGAAATATATTGAAAATAAAAATAAATCACAGCATTTTTATGAAAATGTTTTAGAAAATATTTTGATTATTAAATATTTTAAAAACAAAAAGAGTAGTTTGGGTACGATAGTATTTGTCAGTGATTTCACTCTTCAATTGTAATTTCTGTTACCTTGGCAAATATTAATTCAGAACATTGTTATTATTAATTAAGCTATATTTATTAGCGTTATGTATCGTGTGTTTATCTATTAATAATAGATTAGTCTTCAGTGCGTGTTACAAACATGCATTTCTTTTTATCACAATCAGAGTATTTTAGTTTGTCATTACTTATGTGCATTAAATTAAAAGTAGGTTAGATTTATATACTCTGAAGAAAATAAACTAAACTTTCGTTAAGGTAGACTGGAAATGACTTTTTGAAGTGGGGAACGTGTTAAAGTGAGGTGTGATAGCAAGAAAAACAAAAGATCTAATGTATTCATTTTTGCCCATTTTCAATCTGTCAACGCAGCCCGGGTCAAGCGCTCGAGACTGAATCTAACACGAACTACTCTTGAGTCCCCTCTCGAGTGCGAGCAATCGCCAACTCCACCACAAACGTATTTTAAAATAAACCGATACGGCAAAACGGCTTAACGATAAGATTTTCGAGAGTCCAAATAACCGGACACCGAGAACGTTAGAAATCGGTCGATGTAAAATGTGGCCTGTCAACAGTGGTTTGTATATTTTGTGAATTAAGGAAGCAGTTTTGATATCTTGTTATTTACTCTATGCTGATTCTTAGATGGATTATGAAGTTTTACATGGAAATACACATTTATGCAACCAATAGTGTAGTATGAAAACGAATATAAAGAATTTAATTTTAAAGCGTAAAATGAAAATTGAATACGGTATTCAGTTTTATTGTAATTTCACACTTTTAATTACCAAATATATTATTATCTTTTGAAATGTCATGATGGTGTCGTGGTTTATTATAATTTTACCTGTATTTATGATAAAATATTTCATAAATAACTACAGTTAAACTTCATTATAATTATACATCAAAATTTTGACATGTTAATGACTTAATTTTAGACAAGTGTTGGCCCTGAAGTTTTCGAAAAAGGAAAATCTAGTAATGTCATTTAAGGTAGAACATGTCATCGAACTATTTTAATAAAAAAATAAATACTTTAACATTCAAAACAATAAAAACGTACGCCACATTTAATTTCAACATTTAATATGCAAAAACAATGTCTTAACCGTTATGGAATACAAAATCAAGAACATTACCAAATTAACAAACATAATTAAAAATACTATTAACAAAATGGCAAAGACAAATACCTATTTACGACAATTAGGTCGTAATTTGTATTGCCGTAAACATGTACATTCGTGTGTCTGCAATGACAAGGGGGTAAAACAGATGTTGTCGTTTATTTTGAGATATAAGAAATTAATACAATTTTAAGTTGTGTTTGAATATATATGAGAATGTTTCTTTACTTAATCTTATTTATGATTTATAGACATTTGTTTTTAATTCTAAGTAAAACGGCAAAACTAGCAAAATTACAAAGCCTGTTATAAAAGTTTAATCAGACCTAAAAAGTGTCCTTTTCTGGGAACCAGACCCTACCTCGAATAAAAGGCCAACCATATTTTTTTCGAGGTGTTACTTTTCTCGATTTTTACTAATATGTAGGTGAAAACAGTTCACACATAACATTTTATTTTGACCCGTAGGCCAACCTACTATACCCATTTTTGGCATCTTCTAATCACATTTGTAAGCCTCAGTTTGTTTAAAATGCATATGTTGCAAAATGGCCATGACTATGACATTTGCATAGTTACATTTATTTATACATTTGTATTTATATTCGTGTGGTACTACGATTTCAAATGCTACAATAACCCATTCAACTAAATGTTAAACAAGTTATATAATTTTGACAATGAATTCGCAATACAATATAATGAAATATACTAATAAATATATTATATATTCACCGGGCACAAAATGATGTTTAAAACCTTCAACATTTATTTATCTATTAGTAATATTAAGAAATAAAATATTCATTAGGTATCATATTGATTGTACGTTGATATCTTAGCTCGTTTCTATTTGTGTAAATATTATAGTAGTCGTATTTCAGATTTATGCACTCCATCCTTCGGAGCTATTTAAAAATCAATGATAATAAAAATTAATAAAATCAATACTTTGTAGTAGGGGTCAGTCTTTAAAACCCCCATATAAAATCGTAAATATATTTAGTAATGTTCAAATTATATACGACCACAGTATGAACATATGGATTATTTGTGCCCAATTCATTTGAATATATACATTATATACAATAAAATATGTTTTCAGTCAAATGGTAACCACTATAACTTAAAAACATAAAGAAATGAAAAGTATGTCAAACCATGTGTTAACGGATCAAACTGTATTGTATATTAAAACAGTCTTCTCCCTCTCTCTGTCTGTCATTTAGACGTGGTATTAAAAAACTATTGCTTATATTACTCAATCAGCTAGTTTTTTTGTTTTGTTTTTTTCAAATCGCTTTCAAAATCACCTGTAGACGAATTTAAACCCGGCTGTTCTAAATCGCTGTTTTCCACGGTGATAACCGTGACCCGACAGTCCCATTGAGAGATGACTCTGCAATACCCTACTTGTGATCCTCATTCAAGAGTGTCAACTGCTCTGAACTGACAGCTGCCCTCATACACAGTTTTATTAACTATTTGCACATTTACTTTGTTCAAAGACTCTCTCCAAACAATTTTTTATATGTATATCCGCTTTGCACACGGGCTTTTAAAAATACGATATCTAAGTATTTATTACCTACCTGGTTTGACAGTCGATTTGGGACATTTCCTTCTTGCGTTTTCAGACGACATTTCTTGGGAAGTTTCAAAAGCGCGGGAACCATGCTCTGTCTCCACACTGTCCAGACGACAAAGTCGCTTTACGGGAGGCAAGACATCGACAGCAAGCATTGGGCTTGGAATATAGAATCCAACCACCCGGTTAGGGATGTATGCACGGACAGACGGATAACATCCAGGTAGTTTTCCTTTTTTTACTCGCGCAAGCTGAGTGTCGGGTGTTGAGTACTTCAAAACTAAATGACAGCTCAGAGCTTTCACGCCAGAGAGATAACGTCCTGCACAAGAACCATTTAAGCTGAGAGACTCGGAGCAGACGACACTAGTTACGTTGATGCTAGTCTCTTGGTTTGGGTCTGGAGGGTTCTTTCTCTCTCTCTTTCTCTCTCTTTCTCTTTCTATCTTTCTCTTTTTGTCTTTTTAAAATCTTATCCCAGAGTAAGTCCGACAGAAGAATACAAACTAAGCTTGATCTCGAATCGCATTGCTCTTACGAAACAATCATCAAGTGAAATGATTCATAAAATTGATACACGGTCTGAAAACATGGTTATGATATTCTACCCATGGCACCCGTCTTCCCATTGGCTGGTGGTCACGTGACCTGTGGGGTTATTGATGGCTGATCCGAATGATAAGCGTTTTTATGCTAGTTCCCTGTATCAGGAGTGTGTTGTGTGCTCTCCTGTTTGTAGACTTACAATCCATGGCCACCCGATTGAGATAACGTTCACGGTGACAGCATACGTGCAATCTTAAAGTTACACAGCTTGTGGATATATTTTTTTACTATGACCAGCTTCTGGTCCGAAAGTCCTCCGGTTAATTTGGCTTCTAGATATTATGGACAGGTGATGCAACGGGTGCAATTTGAAAATCCATTAAAAGACAGATAAGAGCCTCGCAGACATGGCGCCTTGACAATTAACAACAGATTTATTACCCGCACCAAACAGCCATATCTCGAATGACATTATTACTAACACAAACACTGTTGTAGATATATTTTTAATCGGTCGGGACTACGTATTAGTCCCTTGGTGACTTGTTTGGGCATTTTGGAGCATGTTAAGGGCCATTGGCAAACATAATAATTTTTCAGATTTCAAGTGGGAGGAAAACCATACTGTCTATGAGCTGCGTTATGGAGTGAAATATAAATGTAATAGGTGGTGGGGAAAACAGGTGTATTTTGGGGACATGACTCTCTAGCACTGGATACGCCAGTGTTAAAAGCATATCTGTTTATTTATGAACAGAATAATGGTAAACACTTTGACAATAGTTTTGCAAAATGACAGAAGCAAACCGGATACAAACACAAAGGTGCTCCATTAGTGGACAATGAAAATTAAAGCACTAGGCAGTGGCGTAGCCGTGGTGGGGGGGGGGGACCCTTTTTTAAAACTATTACATTTTATAAAATCATACATACATACATAGTGTAGGTTGCCCCCCCCCCCCCCCCCCTCCGATATATGTTGCCCCCTTATTAAAAATCCTGTCCTATAACACTAGTCTACTTAGTTTTTGATTATTCAAAAAGTTGTAAATAAGTAAATATAAAGATAAATATTTTGATAACAAGAGAAAGTTGCTAATTAAAGTAATTATAGCTGCGATCTCGATTATATTACTTTATTGTTTATAAATTTAGAATGAATATCAATTTCACGGTTTATGCTGGGAGTGGAGTTTTTATCTCGAAGCGCTTTTGTTTTCGTTTACTTTGTCATTATCTCCGGCCTATGTCATACCAAAAATACGTTCACCATTATGAGACACATGGGGAGGGACGTAGTCCATTGGTAAAGCGCTCGCTAGAGGCCCGGTCGGTGGGCCCATTGAGCTATTTCTCGTTCTAACCAGTGTACCACGACTGTTATATCAAAGGCTGTGGTGTGTGCTGTCCTGTTTATGGGATGGTGCATATAAAAAATCTCTTGGTACTAATAGAAAAATAAAGCGAGTTTCCTCTTAGACTATATATCAAAATTACTAAATGTTTACTACTAATTACTAATAGCCGATGATTAATAAATCAATATGCTCTAGTGGTGTCGTTAAACAAAACAAAACGGTCTCTGGGCTTTTGTGCTAAATACTGTATTTAAGATGGAACACTGATATTCCATATGTTGCTTACTAGCTCTGTCCTAGATAAATAACATGGAATCACGTGCTGAACTGCAACCTGAATGTTGCTTACTAGCTCTGTCCTAGATAAATAACGTGGAATCACCTGCTGAAATGCAACCTGAATGTTGCTTACTAGCGCGAATCACGTGCTGAACTGCAACCTGAGTGTTGCTTACTAGCTCTGTCCTAGATAAATAACATGGAATCACGTGCTGAACTGCAACCCGAGTGTTGCTTACTAGCTCTGCCCTAGGTAAATAACATGGAATCACGTGCTGAACTGCAACCCGAGTGTTGCTTACTAGCTCTGTCCTAGATAAATAACATGGAATCACGTGCTGAACTGCAACCCGAGTGTTGCTTACTAGCTCTGTCCTAGATAAATAACATGGAATCACGTGCTGAACTGCAACCCGAGTGTTGCTTACTAGCTCTGTCCTAGATAAATAACATGGAATCACGTGCTGAACTGCAACCCGAGTGTTGCTTACTAGCTCTGTCCTAGATAAATAACATGGAATCACGTGCTGAACTGCAACTTGAATGTTGCTTACTAGCTCTGTCCTAGATAAATAACATGGAATCACGTGCTGAACTGCAACTTGAATGTTGCTTACTAGCTCTGTCCTAGGTAAATAACATGGAATCACGTGCTGAACTACAACCCGAGTGTTGCTTACTAGCTCTGTCCTAGATAAATAACATGGAATCACGTGCTGAACTGCAACCCGAGTGTTGCTTACTAGCTCTGTCCTAGATAAATAACATGGAATCACGTGCTGAACTGCAACTTGAATGTTGCTTACTAGCTCTGTCCTAGGTAAATAACATGGAATCACGTGCTGAACTGCAACCCGAGTGTTGCTTACTAGCTCTGTCCTAGATAAATAACATGGAATCACGTGCTGAACTGCAACTTGAATGTTGCTTACTAGCTCTGTCCTAGGTAAATAACATGGAATCACGTGCTGAACTGCAACCCGAGTGTTGCTTACTAGCTCTGTCCTAGATAAATAACATGGAATCACGTGCTGAACTGCAACGTGAATGTTGCTTACTAGCTCTGTCCTAGATAAATAACATGGAATCACGTGCTGAACTGCAACCCGAGTGTTGCTTACTAGCTCTGTCCTAGATAAATAACATGGAATCACGTGCTGAACTGCAACCCGAGTGTTGCTTACTAGCTCTGTCCTAGATAAATAACATGGAATCACGTGCTGAACTGCAACCCGAGTGTTGCTTACTAGCTCTGTCCTAGATAAATAACATGGAATCACGTGCTGAACTGCAACCCGAGTGTTGCTTACTAGCTCTGTCCTAGATAAATAACATGGAATCACGTGCTGAACTGCAACCCGAGTGTTGCTTACTAGCTCTGTCCTAGATAAATAACATGGAATCACGTGCTGAACTGCAACCCGAGTGTTGCTTACTAGCTCTGTCCTAGATAAATAACATGGAATCACGTGCTGAACTGCAACTCGAGTGTTGCTTACTAGCTCTGTCCTAGATAAATAACATGGAATCACGTGCTAAACTGCAACTTGAATCATGCACACATGCACTATGGAGGCGGGATGTAGCTCAGTGGTAAAGTGTTCGCTTGATGCGCTGTCGGTCTCCGATCGATCCCCGTCGGTGGGCCATTGGGCTATTTCTCGTTCCAGCCAGTGCACCACGACTGGCATATCAAAGGATGTGGTATGTGCTATCCTGTCTGTGTGATGGTGCATATAAAAGATCCATTGCTGCTAATCGAAACGAGTAGCCCATGAAGTGGTCATAGCGAGTTTCCTCTCTCAGTGGTCCTTAACCATATGTCCGACGCCATATAACCGTAAATAAAATGTGTTGAGTGTGTCGTTAAATAAAACATTCCCTGTCCTGTCCTGTCCTGTATACACTATGATTGAAGTTGGCCCAAAGTAAGACCCATATCTTATAACAGACACCGAAAACAATAGAATGACGTCACAAAAGTTATTTACTCAATCCATAAGTTGTTTTCGTAAATTCTTCTTTACCTCGAATCTATCTTCAAATTCGCAGTCCTAAACATTTTATATTCCTAATTAATTTTTTGTTATTTGTGATAGTTGGCATCATATACTGAGTCAAATTAAAAACTTCACAATCTAAAATTTGAATAAATTCAATGAGTGTTGAAAGCAGGTATTTTTCAGGAATAAATATTGTAATGTCAATGTATACACTCCATTTGAAGAACCTTTGAGGCAAAAGTGGTTTTGCACGTGCCACCGGTCACGTGTTTTCATCTTTACTTGCTCACAGAAGTCTGACACAACGAAAAAACACATTAAAACGATATTCGTGTTTAGCGATGAATCAAGAAAAAGAAAGAAAGAAATGTTTTATTTAACGACGCACTCAACACACATTATCCCACAGGCAGGATAGCACAAACCATGGCCTTTGTTGAATCAGTTATGGATCACTGGTCGGTGCAAGTGGTTTACAACTACCCATTGAGCCTTGCGGAGCACTCACTCAGGGTTTGGAGTCGGTATCTGGGTTAAAAATCCCATGCCTCGACTGGGATCCGAACCCAGTACCTACCAGCCTGTAGACCGATGGCCTAACCACGACGCCACCGAGGCCGGTCGATAAATCAAGATTCACACTGCGATTTGCCGATGGTAGGCAGAATGTTTGGAGACGACTTGTGAACGTTATGCTCAGTGTTGTGTCAGTGAAGTTGACAGATAGAACATGGTCCAGGCCTGATCTTTCAGCATGACAACGCCAGACCCCACACGGCCATCTTGACAAGGGATTACCTGAGGAACGCGGGCATCAATGTCATGGATTGGTCTTCAAGGTCGCCCGACCTAAATCTCATCGAGCACGTCTAGGATGTGCTGGAAAGACGCCTGCGCACCCCCAGGAACCCTCCACAGACTTTGCAGGAACTTGGTGCCACATTAGTAGAACAACGGCGCCGTATCCCTAATGCAGTCTTTACACGCATCAGGCAGTCAACGAGGGGGCGTTGCATTGCAAATGTGGGTACACATGCAGGGCATACGCGCTACTGAACCTGTGATTTCATCAGACGACCCCGCTTGTGAATTACCATTTTGACTGTTTGTGGTTTTGATGAATGCTGTGTTCGCATCGAACAGATTTTTGACTCGACATTTATTCCTATTCTTTCTTTGGACGTCATACAATAAACAAAATACCTTATTTAACACGTTCTTCTGTCATATTTGCTAATTAACTAACATGAAACGGTTGTTTTTAATTTCAATTGAAAGTTTTAAATTTGACTCATTACATGGACATTCCTGAGTTTGCTGCAATTTTTAAGATGTTAAGGACTTTTTAATGGTTGTAATTACATATCAAATATATTTTTCTGCATAAAATATTAGTGGCTGTATATTAAACGTGTTTCTGATTGTTCTAATATTTGTACTAGGTTAAATTTCATTTTATTTGCTAAAATATTTTTTTTTTGTACGTACGAAATTATTTGAACACAAAATCCAGTTTGGGCTTCTTACAAATATTAACACGACCAGAAACACAATAAATATACATACACTGATATTCTAAATAAGAAAATATATTTAATATGTAAGTTTAATCGTAGAAATATTTTATTAGTCGGAAATATCTTACAATGCAGCAAACTTGGGAATGTCCCTTTAACATAACTGCCCTGGGATTAGTGGAACACTGCTCGGGTGGTGAATTCTTTGAAGCCAGTCGCTTTCAGAATAAGAGGGATCATCCTTTCCATTCACCTGAAAATATTTTACAAATGGCAGCAATCTTAGAGAGCAGGGAAGTATAAATGCACTTTTTGCCATCCCCAGTTAGTATCAACAATTATCAACATTACAACAGAATCATTCTCAAACATGTGACACAGTAATCTCAGATTTGCATGCACACATCCTGATGGGGATAACTGGGACACTTGTGATGGGACTAATCGGGACACTGTCCCATTGAACCCCAGTGACATATTTAAAGTACTCATTTAATAATGTCATTTATTTTAAAGCGCGACTCGTGAGATATGATTGCAAACTTCACTCGATGAGATATAAATGATATTTGACAAAACACATGAAATATCCTGTATATAGTGATTTTTTTATCTTACATTGCCACATATCATCACAGCTATGGGGAACAAGCGAGAGAACGAGAACGAGAAAGAGATTTACGTGCACATTCAGAGCAAGCTGTTGTAGCACACGCCTGTCCTGGTCACAGGGACCGGCCTTGGCCGGTTCCCTCTGTCCAGGACAGGAAAGAGTTGGGGGAGGGTTGTAGAGAGGGAACGCCTGCACTGACAAGTGCAAGGGAGCACCAGCAGTCCAATGTTGGTGACAGGCGGGGGGTATTTGGTGCTATGGAATTTTGAAAGTCTCGTAGGATTATGTCAAAGAGGAAGAGGTGCGCGTTTACATGAAGGAAATTTGGCGCAATTTTGATGGTCGTTCTAATTGAAATAGTGAAGAGAGCCAATAGGTTTTGCTTTTAGTATTCCGAAAGTGGCTCTTTATTATGACCGTCTTGGTGCTGTAGGGTGTCTTCCTAGGTTGCCTGTAGGGCCCTTAGAAAGGGCCTGATCTCTTCTGATCGTGGCATGACAACCCAGGGGAGACTCGAGCAATTGTGTATGTTGGACGAGGTAGAGGCGTTGATGGAGAGCTTGATGTTGGATGCTGTTGCCGATGCTGTTGCCGTGGAGGTGGAGTAGGTTCGTCCGTTTTGCCCAAGGTCCTGCCAGCGCCAAGGAAAGTTTTATTTTGGGTTTGGGGGAAGGGGCTAGTATTCTTTTGTCCAGTCCCTTCTGAGTGCAGTGCGGTGGTGTACTCGGAGCCGGTTTCTTTTGTCCGACTCCTTATTGGAGTACGTGCTGGGCCATTATTTTGGTTTTATGTATGGACGGGTGCATTGTTATCATTAGTCAATGCACCCTATGGTGTGTTGAGAGTGCATGCCGTGTTCGTGTTTACCTGTTTTTTTGTGTTATGGTTGTTCTTATTGTATTGAGTCCTTATTCTATGTTTCCAACGGCTGATCAAAGCCACCCATCCCCCTCCCCCTCCTTGAATTGCATAGTGAATGCAAGGAGGTGTGTGTGTGTGGGGGGGGGGGGTATTAGTTACCCTAGCTATCTAATTTGAAGGGGATTTCCCTTATAGTGTGAGCGTAGTTTAAAAAAGCCTAGTGCTTTGCATATGATAATTTTTAGGTAGTAGGTACGATTCATTCACAACAGTCATACGAGTATCGATAGGTATGCCTCCCGGTCCCACCCATGGCCCCCTAGGGGAATATGGATATCTAGTTATTTAGGTAATTGGTTAGCTAATCTTACTTGTATCTTGTTTTCTAGTGGCGATCGTCTGGTCTGTTTGTAGTGACTATTACTCACCTTTGTCTGCTGTGGAAGGAATCGTATCTACTACCGTACATACATATATAAAGTGCATAATAACATTTGATAATGTTTTAATGAGCAGTCCTCAGTTATGTACAGTTTGGGAACAAGCCAATGACTACAGTCTTTAGTACAGATGAGGACTACCGGAAAGAGACTGTTCAGATGTTCTAACTGGCCAGGCACTTTGACAGATGGCAAAAGCAGAACAAATCTCAGTCAACATTGCAGCAATATGACTTTAATTTTCTGTATACTTTTATAGTTTGTTTGGTAACCAACAAATAAATGGGGGAAATATTTAACTTCTCAATTATAGCTTATATGCCTTTATGTATTCTTCATTAACAGATGTCCTAGTTTGCACCTTACAGTGTCCCAGTCTATCCTGTATACGGGTAAACAGGGACACCAAATGTGTGCGCATGTTTTTGTACGTCGAGTGACTCTGGATGAAAAGGTAATTTAACGTACCAGTCGATTATGTTATGGGGCGATCACACTGGCCCGAATGAGCTTTCGTTTGTTTTCCGTATACGAACGTGGTGTGATTTTTTAAACTGGCCGAATGTCCCTCCGAATGTGTTTTCCCCAGTGTATCACCGAATGTTTTCCGTTTGTTTTCCGAATGTTTTCAGTATGGTTTCAGAATGCTTTCAGAATAGACCGAATGCTTCCCGCATGTTGACTTCGAAAGGTTTCCTTTCCGAATGCCTTCCGTATGCTTTCCGAATGCTTTCAGAACACGGCGAATCGACCTAGAATGGACCGAACTCTTTCCGCATGCTTTCCGCACGCTTTCCGAACGTTTTTGGCTTACTCTGAACGGATACTGAAAACGTTCGGAAAGCATTCGTCATGTTCTAGGTCCATTCGGGGTGTTCGGAAAGCATACGGAACCCAGCACCTCCAAATTTTCATTCCGAATGCACCAAGAACTAGACGCATGCTTCCCGAACGTTTTCCGTACATGCCGTATGCTCCTAGAATGCTTCCCGAATACTTCCCGAATACACATGGACGCCACATTCGGATGGTCGATGAAAATATTTTGAACATGCACAACAAATTTTTGGAGCTACCGAATGCCGTTCCGTATGCATCCGTACGGAGCCGAACAGCCAGTATGCTCCTAGAACACACCGAATGCTTCCCGAATATGATCCGTTCGCTCCCCGAACACCCAAATTCCTATTCGGAAAACAAACGGAATGGCATTCGGGCCAGTGTGATCGGGCCATTAACAAATATGTTGTTTACCGTGCACGACAGTTTGGTGCTGGTATTTTGTTCCATTTAGCCCCGGTCTCCCCTACATCCGTAACATTTTACCTGAGTTGATTGAGGTCGATCGGTCCTACGACCCACGTAGCACCTCAGACGAACTGCGTACTGCTGAGATCCATCCATCCTGCCACTGTACGACACTGTGACAAACGAATCCATAGAATTGATTGCGTCTTACGTAAAGGCGTCTTATCGCATTGAACGTTCCCTAGGCCGCAAGCCTGGAATCAGAGGAAGGTATGAATGTGTTTTGCATTTCTGTGTTGTGTTATACGTTTGTATATGATGTAGGATTGTTTTTTTGGGGGGTGATATTTGATTTTTAAAAATACATATTGTTACAACTGCGATTGTGTTTTGTCGTTTTCTATAAAAACAAATCAACAGAATATGGCCAGTATCGAAAACCGACAAACATTGACACGCACTGAAAATATCTCTAAAGTCTTTATTTTATAGCTATATTTTGTTAAAATATGTTGTGTTCTTTACACGTATGTTGTATTTTTGTTGTTCGGTCTTTTGGTATGTTGTGTTTACACGTCTTATGTGTTTACACATTGTCACGGGGATTCTATAATACCCGTAACTGAATAAAACACGATTGTCCAAATATCTCTCCTAACTGTATATCTATTAGATCTCTCTGTAACAGGCAGTTATACCCGATGTGGCTCGTCTCTAGGTATGATCAGAGATAAGATCTTATACAAAGTATATATTATTATAGCACGTTTAGTTCACTAGAAAACACAACAAAAACACAATACACTTTGGAATCTGTATTAACCTACGCTGACAAATGTACTGCCGCAGTAGTTAATTAACAACAACAAATAATAACAACCCAGAACTGATCACTTAATTAGTTAATCTCTAGGTGTCTAGTTTACACAATATGCTAATCACTTCACCGTGACACAACACCCACACGTGTGATAATTGAGAAACGCTAACACACACACCTGATTGATTGAATGTTTGTTTAACGCCACCCCAGCACAAAAACACACATCGGCTATTGGGTGTCACACTAACTAACACACACACGTGCGATAATGGAGAAACGCTTCCAGGGGAAATTAATTAATAAAGGAATTACAACACTATTCCTAACTGGTTAATTTTTAATTAACCCTAACTACTCATTCAATAACCTTGTAATACAGAATTAATACTGGTACCTATCACAATAAAGACAATAACCTACAGTTCACCTAGGTCCTCTAGGATGACTGGCTAAGCTTTATATAATTATTTAGGACAGTGAGCCTACAGATTACTGCGTCAGATGACCGGCAGCACCGTCTAAATAATATTGGTATAATACAGTATTAAAATATTTAAAGTCACATCAATCACATCAAGGTTATACACAGAGCAGAAAATATATATTTACCAAAGTCCCGTCTGAACTAATATAGAACGTTCAGTGGACGACGACCGTTCCCCTCGGATACTTCCAAATGTTTCTCCTCGATATATCTAACATCCTAGCTATTTATTCAAAACTCTCAGAGACGGCGAATATCGCCTGGGGGCACAACGCGGTACCTCACCTATCATCTGATATTTCCACCTCTCCCAGAGTCGGTATATTTTCTTAGATCGCCAGACTGGCTGTCGCCATTCGCTAGAGATACCCCGACCATAAACAGCACTACCGGAGATATTACGTAACTACTAGCCACATGGCCTCCACACCTGCGCTGGGTGTGTATTAGAAAAGCTCGAAGACCGTCGCGCAAAGGTATCACGTAACAAGTTGCCCATTTGGGCTAAGTGCATAATGGAACTGCACACGGCCTTCTAAAACAATTAATATCGCCACAGGCGAAAACAAATTAAGAGCATGTACCGTCACACACCCCCACCTCAAAAAGGATATATCATCTACTCTAGGAATAGGGAAATATACTACATTAAAACAAAAAGTGCGTTAACCGACGCATCCGGGCATTTATAACACATGTAATAATAAGGTGACTACCAGTAATCACACTGAGTCTCTTTGTCCCTGGTATACAAATAAAATATATGGAAACAAAACAGAAATCAAGAATGTCAACACATTATCATAACGTTCAACTTCGGGACAGGGCATCAGCGATTACATTGGATGTGCCCTTGATATGTTCAATGGTAATTGGGTATTCTTGCAGAAGAAGACTCCACCTCAAAACTCTCTGGTTGGTGGCTTTCATTCTGTGAATGAAAGTAAGTGGATTATGATCAGTAAAGACCACCACTTGATGCACTGCCGATTTCACGTAGATCTGAAAATGCTTCAGAGCTTGTACCATGGCCAAGGCTTCCTTCTCTATAGTGGAATAGTTCACCTGGTGTTTGTCAAACGTTTTGGAGAAGAAACTTACAGGATG
This sequence comes from Gigantopelta aegis, assembly GCF_016097555.1. Lineage (NCBI taxonomy): Eukaryota > Metazoa > Mollusca > Gastropoda > Neomphalida > Peltospiridae > Gigantopelta > Gigantopelta aegis. The sequence goes on along the minus strand of NC_054707.1, from coordinate 74,313,295 downwards.
GTCCAGTCCATTTTCGTCTTCCTGGAACAGCACAGCTCCAGCACCCACGTCACTGGTATCCACAGCTAGCTTGAAAGGCATTCGGTAGTCTGGCGCTGCCATCACGGGAGACGAGGAGCGCATCTGCTTGAGACGGTTGAATGACTTCTCGCATTCACCTGACCACTGGAACTTCGTTTCTTTCTTTTTCAGTGTCGCACGTTTTCCAGGTTTTCTCCGATAGGCATGCTGTCGAATCGGTGTAGCGTTGGGTTCCAAGCGCACATCTTGGCTTAAGGTATTGGTAACCGTTGGAAGGTTCTGACAAATGGAACCATTGTCTTGTTTCAACGTAGTCAACTTTGCTCGCTGGGGATTCAAGTCTGCTAGAATCTGGCTGTTGGTTAATTTGATCTCTGCAGTCTTGACGCCATCACAGGAAATTGAGTGACTCTCAATTTGGACAGGTAGCACTGGAACTATCGGCAGTCTGTCAAAATAACCTTTTAGCAAATTGATGTGACAATACCTACTTTTCCTAACCCTATCAGGAGTGTTTATCACATACCTTGTCTCATTAACCCGTTTGTGCACAACATAGGGCCCGAAATACCTGTTCTGTAATGAACCCCGTTTAATGAGAAGGTACAGCAGCACCTTATCCCCTGGTTTAAATTCCCGACTCCTAGTCTTCCTATCAAACACTGATTTTATTTTTCTCTGAGCATGGCTCCGTTGCTTCCTAGCTAGTTTGGTTGCCTGCCACCTCCTATCTCTAACTCTCTTATTCATTAATAGTCCCTTGTCCTCAGTTAACAATGTAGTGCGAGCTGCCAACAAACTTGGATCAGCCCCCTGCTCTATGATTAACTCTTGTCTATTACAAGGTAAGTCCCCCCTATCAAACACAACTGGTTCATTTCCCCTCTGCGGGAGATCAACAGGTTCCACCTCATTTAATTCCTCAGTTGACTTATCTACCATTTTACTGATAACCTCATCCACTCCAATTTCATGGCTCACACACGTATCAGACAAATCACAAATATCCTCTGGGTCTCGTGCTAACCTACTGGCCATAGCCCTAGTCATTACGCACGCAGGATATCTAGTCTCATCAACCTCACACTCTTCTATGGGTAAAGGGCTGTCTTCAATTAACAAATAGTCACATTGCGGCTGACAACATTGACTAGTCAAATCATTACCCAACAAAACTCCTATGTTTTCAAAAGGCAAGTCCTTCACAACACCCATAATGACTGGTCCCGTCACAAACTTCGAACACAAGAAAACGTTATGTAACCGGACAACCATATTTTCTCCAGTAACTGAGGTTAAAGCCAAACTACGTCCTGTATCTGAATTCTTAATACCAGCTAAACACTCCGACGTGATCAGCGACTGACTACAACCTGTATCTCGATAGATTGATATTGCCTTAGGACTCAATTCTTGGTAAAGGGCTGTCTTTAATTAACAATTGGTCACATTTCGGCTGACAATTGGTCACATTTCGGCTGACAACACTGACTAGTCAAATCATTACCCAACAAAACTCCTATGTTTTCAACAGGCAAGTCCTTTACAACACCCATAATGACTGGTCCCGTCACAAACTTTAAACACAAGAAAACGTTATGTAACTGGACAACCATTTTTTCTCCAGTAACTGAGGTTAAAGACAAACTACGTCCTGTATCTGAATTTTCAATACCAGCTAAACACTCTTGCGTTATCAGCGACTGACTACAGCTGGTGTCTCGATAGATTGATATTGCCTTAGGACTCAATTCTTGTTTCACATCACAAACCATACCAGTGGACACATACGGGTTTACCTTCTCTGCCATGGGACTAACCATTAACTCTCTCGCTAACGGAGCTGACCTCACTAAACCGACCACTTGCGCATTATCGCGTTTCCTTTTAAAACAGTCCCCAACAAGATGGTTATCCTTTTTACAGTAACTGCAATGTGGACGAAAAGTTCGTGCATTGGCTGATAATGCAGGCTTATCCTTACTTTGCCCACCAGGTGCATTCCTTGCCTGACTAGCTGACCAACTAGATGACTTTCCCCGATAGTTACTTTCCCGGGAAAAACCTGGCTGAAATTTCTTCTTATCACCCTGTTGTATAGAGCTACCCTGTACTGCTTTGTGTATTAACACGTAATCATCTGCCACTATGCCTGCCTCCTCTATCTTTTTGACATCACGATCCTCTAAATGAATACATAAGCTAACTGGTAATCCATTTTTAATGTCCTGTAAAATCAATAACTCCCGTAACTCGGTATATGACTCTACCTGATGAGAAACCACCCATTTATCAAACATCCCTGCCTTCTTAGCCACAAACTGACTATATGACTGACCCTGCGTTTTTCTCAACTCGCTATACCGTAAACGATAATCCTCAGGTCGTAATTCATACGCCCTCAACACTGCAGCCTTAACTAGGTCGTACTGACTTGCTCGCTCATCACTCATTGAATTATAAGCTACACTAGCCTTCCCCTTAAACTTAGACACGGCTAACAATGTCCACTTAGACTGCGGCCAATTTAGCTGCTTAGCGGCCCGTTCAAAAAGTTGGAAGAACATATCTACCTGCTGGTCATCAAATACAGGCACTGATCTATAAGCCTCCGACATGTTAAACCCATTTCCTGCTTCTCGTCTAACTTCTTCAGTATTCAATTTTAACTCATGTTCCACTTTTAATTTTTCTAACTGGAATTCTCTATCCCGCTCTTCTCTTTCTCTCTCTCTCTCTCTTTCTCTCTCTCTCTGTCTCTCTCTCTCTTCTTCTCTTTCTCTATCTCTCTCTCTATCTAATGCACGTTCTTCTCTTTCGTACTCAAGCTTTTTAAAAGCTAATTGTTGTTCCACACTTAACTCATTTATCTCTATCTCTGGAACAATCTCACTGTCTTCCATAACAGGACTATCACCAAAAACTTCCTGGATAATAATTGTCCTTATATCTCCTAAGGTTTTAACTGATGTTACATCACTTTCTCGCTCACCCGCGATTTCAACTAACTCGGCCTTACGTGCTCGCTTAATCTCCACTACACTGAGCGTAGGCCTATCCAGCAAATTCTTATCCATGTTTAGATATAACGCACGTATTATTAATTAATTTTCTAGTGACCAACGTTGCTACTTCTAGTTATTTGTAAAAATAATTTATAAAGCCCCCATTTACAAACAATACTTTTTTTAAATATGCATGTCCCGTTTCAGATCCGGGACGAGCGCCCCAATTTTCTACTCCTGTCACGTGGATTCTATAATACCCGTAACTGAATAAAACACGATTGTCCAAATATCTCTCCTAACTGTATATCTATTAGATCTCTCTGTAACAGGCAGTTATACCCGCTGTGGCTCGTGTCTAGGTATGATCAGAGATAAGATCTTATACAAAGTATATATTATTATAGCACGTTTAGTTCACTAGAAAACACAACAAAAACACAATACACTTTGGAATCTGTATTAACCTACGCTGACAAATGTACTGCCGCAGTAGTTAATTAACAACAACAAATAATAACAACCCAGAACTGATCACTTAATTAGTTAATCTCTAGGTGTCTAGTTTACACAATATGCTAATCACTTCACCGTGACACAACACCCACACGTGTGATAATTGAGAAACGCTAACACACACACCTGATTGATTGAATGTTTGTTTAATGCCACCCCAGCACAAAAACACACATCGGCTATTGGGTGTCACACTAACTAACACACACACGTGCGATAATGGAGAAACGCTTCCAGGGGAAATTAATTAATAAAGGAATTACAACACTATTCCTAACTGGTTAATTTTTAATTAACCCTAACTACTCATTCAATAACCTTGTAATACAGAATTAATACTGGTACCTATCACAATAAAGACAATAACCTACAGTTTACCTAGGACCTCTAGGATGACTGGCTAAGCTTTATATAATTATTTAGGACAGTGAGCCTACAGATTACTGCGTCAGATGACCGGCAGCACCGTCTAAATAATATTGGTATAATACAGTATTAAAATATTTAAAGTCACATCAATCACATCAAGGTTATACACAGAGCAGAAAATATATATTTACCAAAGTCCCGTCTGAACTAATATAGAACGTTCAGTGGACGACGACCGTTCCCCTCGGATACTTCCAAATGTTTCTCCTCGATATATCTAACATCCTAGCTATTTATTCAAAACTCTCAGAGACGGCGAATATCGCCTGGGGGCACAACGCGGTACCTCACCTATCATCTGATATTTCCACCTCTCCCAGAGTCGGTATATTTTCTTAGATCGCCAGACTGGCTGTCGCCATTCGCTAGAGATACCCCGACCATAAACAGCACTACCGGAGATATTACGTAACTACTAGCCACATGGCCTCCACACCTGCGCTGGGTGTGTATTAGAAAAGCTCGATGACCGTCGCGCAAAGGTATCACGTAACAAGTTGCCCATCTGGGCTAAGTGCATAATGGAACTGCACACGGCCTTCTAAAACAATTAATATCGCCACAGGCGAAAAGAAATTAAGAGCATGTACCGTCACACACATATATGTTGTGTTTATATGTATGTTGTGTTTACATGTCTGTTTTATTTATACATGTACTGTGTTTAAACATATGTGTTGTATTTATATGTATATGTTTACGTGTCTGTAGTATTTATTCATGTGCCGTGTTTAAACACATGTGTTGTGTTCACATAAATGTTGTATTTACACATGTGCTATGTTTACAAATATAATTATGTCGTGTTTACAAGTCCGTGGTGTTTACACGCATATTGTGTTTGTACGTCTGCTGTGTTTACACGTGCATTTTTTGTTTCTGCTGTTGTTTACACGTCTGCTTTGTTTACACGTCAGTTGTGTTTACACGTCAGCTGTGATATACTATTTGGTATGCTGCTACCGTTATTGGTAATATACATTTTTAAAAAGTGGGATGTTTTTATGACTAACAAGATGTCGTGACAATTGAATCCACAATTGCTTCCATATAATGTGCACACACACACACACACACACACACACACACACACACACACACACACACACACACACACACATGGATGCCTCAGTAGCTCAGGACGCATCGTGGTTAGTCTGCAATTTGTGAGCGATTCGATGTCACAGGTTCGTGTCCCAGCAACGGCATGGGAGAATTTGTGAGGCCAGAAATGATTTCTTATCCCCTATGTCGTGCGTTAGTCTCAACCTCGACATATTTGATATTCATAGCAATACATACATACATACATCAATACATACATACATACATCGTGTACCATACATCAACATACATCAATACATACATACATACATGTGATACATACATCAATACATACATACATACATCATACATACATGACATTACATCTTATCCCCATATGTCAATACGTCAAACATATATGTATACATATACAGTACAACATAAATCGACATACATACATACAATACATATAGATACATACATAATACATACATATATATATATACATACATACATACATACCATATATATATATATATATATACATATATATATATATATATATATATATATACATATATACTACATATATATATATATATATATATATATATATATATATATATATATATATATATATATATAAATTAAATTTCTTGAAGACGTCTACAGTGTTTTCATGTCTGGTGTTGTTTACTCGTCTTGTTATGTTTAAACGTTTCACGTATATTGTGTTTATAAGTCAGTTGTGTTTACACGCCTGTTGTGTTTACATGACTGCAGTGTTTACTTGTTTATTGTGTTTAGACATATGTTGTGTTTAGTCGTCTGCTGTGTTTACACGCCTGTTGTGTTTACATGTCTGCAGTGTTTACTTGTCTGTTGTGTTTAAATGTATGTTCTGTTTACTCGTTTGTTGTGTTTACATGACTGAAGTGTTTACATGTATGCTGTGTTTGCATTTGTATATCTTCTGTGTTTGCACGTCTGTTGTGTTTACTTGTCGGTTATGATTACACGTCTGCTGTGTTGACTTTGTTTTTTACTTATGTCTTGTGTTTACATGTCTCTTGTGTTTACATGCCGGTTGTGTTTACGCGTCTGCTGTTTACGTTTGACGTTCACTCGTCTTTTATGTTTACACGTCTGCTGTATTGACTTTGTTTTTACTTATGTCTTGTGTTTACATGTCTCTTGTGTTTACACGCCGGCTGTGTTTACGCGTTTGCTGTTTACGTTTGACGTTCACTCGTCTTTTATGTGTACATGTCTGTCATTTACACGTCTGCTGTATTTACTTAACTGTTGTGTTTACTTAACTGTTGTGTTTACTAAACTGTTGTGTTTACTAAACTGTTGTGTTTACTTAACTGTTGTGTTTACTTGACAGTTGTGTTTACTCTGCGTTTTACATGTCTGTTATTTCTCAATGGAACGGGTTTTAAAATCTTAACGCAGGCCTGTCGGAGGTGATTTCAAAATCTCGTTTTAATTTACGTATGTGCGTATATCCAATTAATGTTGAAGTACGCAGTCTTGGGCACACACCTCAGTTATTTGAGTTGCTTATCCATTTATGGGTAGCGGTTAGAAGGAAATCCATGTTGTGGTCATACACTAGCCCCACTCTGAGTTCTGCATCACTTTGAGTTGAAGCTAATACTGGGATACCAACCCAGGAACAGGAATGTATGCAGTGGGGAGGTCTAGACTGGCGGGCGAAGATTATATTGAGGTCGAATCATCCTTCCTGGAAAATATATTGAAATTATTTTTTTTTGAGCAAAGGGGTTCACACACACACACACACACACACACACACATGCCCACCTCGCACACGCCCCTAGAACCATATATTTACCAGCTTTAAATAACGATTGCCAGTAACTCGTTCCAGCCAGTGCACCACGACTGATATTTCAAAGGCCGTGGTATGTACTACCCTGTCTGTGGGATGGTGCATATAAGAGATCCTTTGCTGCTAACCGAAAAGAGTAGCCCATGAAGTGGCGACAGCGGGTTTCCTCTCTCAATATATGTGTGGTCTTTAGCCATATGTCCGACGCCATATAACCGTAAGTAAAATATGTTGAGTGCGTCGTTAAATAACACATTTCCTTCCTTCATTCGAGATAATAATTGTGAAGAGTGCAAAGGCGTAGCCAGCATGAGGCAAACGATGCGCTTATCTCGTCTGGAATTTCCCCAGATTTATTTTATTTTCCCCATGATACTGATATTTATTTTACAGGTCTGGGTTTGCCTCGGCGTTTGTTCCTCTCTGGCAACGCCCCAAGCTCAGTTGCTATTGGATTGTTGGCATGTCTGCTATTATAAATTAAATAATGGCTGCACTGACAACGGAGAACGTTCCGAGATATTTTAAATTAACAATTATGATAGCAGATTTGCGGAGGAGTTGATTATGGAACTTAAGAAATATTATATATTACGAAAATTACCGTAACGCATATGGCTATATAGCTATATGTCAATCATACCAGTACAGATGCTTGTAAGAGTTACTTCCCATTTGTTAAAACGAAAATTTGGATGATTAGGCTTCAGATTACAGTTATCTTCCCATTTGGTTGTCGAAAATCCGGAAATTTGACCGCGCAAGTAGTCTGCTGTTTGACTGATTATTTCATGGCAGACAGCTATGAAGTGGCAACTGTTTGACTGAAGTGGCAGGGGATAGCATGTAGTTTGTAAACATGTGTAACTTGTTGATATTGAAGACTTGTTTGTGGTAATTCCGGCCCATGCAAAAGTAGTGCTTTTTGTGTAAAATGGGTGTACTCCGGCCTGGTTTAGAGGGTGTGTCTGTTTAAACTAATATGCTGGGAGAAAGAGCTGGACAACAGGGGTTGTCCTTTTCAGGGTATGTGTCCCCCATGCAGGCAAAGGTACATACAAAACTTCACGGGCCTGCTGATATTAATAAAAATGTTATAGCCACTAAGGCTATATAGAAACATATAGCGAAATTAATTGTGGTCTGAGGCCATTACAGATTATTTTACGCGAGATAGAGTTTGTAATTGTAGTTATTGCACACGTTAACAACAAAAACCCAACCGAGACTGAGTTGCCTGCATGACGACACCTATTCGTGTATATAATTTAGTTCTGGATGGAAAACGACGAAACCTGAATATTAGTATAATTTGTTTGTCAGGGCACTAAACTTTGCAGTTTGGTACCCACAATTGTCCTTTGTAGTTTTTGTATCTTTGGAAGTATTTGAGGGTGAAGCTGTGGCACCCGAGAGCGTTTTTAAATATCCAGTCGTCCCAGATGGCTGTCAAAACTGTCAGTGTCTCTATTACCTTAGACGAAACTGTTGATGTCTACCAGTGTTTTACGTGTAAAGGAATTTATTGTGAACTAACTCAGTTACTTTAGGCCTTGTAAAATCATTTAAATTCAAGACGGCTATCACTATAACAGCCGGACTAGGAAAGTGTGCGTGTGTGTGTGCGTGTGTGTGTGTGTGCGTGTGCGTGTGCGTGTGCGCGTGTGCGTGCGTGTGTCTGTCGGTGTGTGTGTGTGTGTGAGAGAGAGAGAGAGAGAGAGAGAGAGAGAGAGAGAGAGAGAGAGAGAGAGAGAGAGAGAGAGAGAGAGAGAGATTGGTTCCGACTTGCTCATTTATCGCAGCACGGTTGGCATTATAACTTGGTTTATATGACGGACATCATATAACAGACATGTAATAGGATCTCAGTAGCAGCACCACCGCCATCATTATTATAATTATCATCATAATCATTGAATCATAGTCATCAATAGCATCAATATTGTCGAATTGTGTTAATTTGGATTCCGTGTGCGGGACGTAGTCCAATAGTAAAGCATTCGCCTGATGCGAGGTCGGTCTAGGAACGATCCCCGTCGGTGGGCTATTTCTCGTTCCAGCCAGTGCTTCTCAACTGGTATAACAAGGGCCGTGGTATGCATTGTTCTGTCTGTGAGATGTTGTATATAAAAGACTCCTTGCTACTAATCGGAAAGTAGCAAGTCGCGAGGCGGTGGCGGGTTTCCTCTCTTATTATCTGTGTGGTCCGTAACCATATGTCCGACGCCATATAACCGAAACTAAAATTTTGTTGCGTACATTATTATATAACAGATTCCATCATCATGTGTTTATTTTACATGTTGGCGCCAAACCTAATTCAAATATAACCTTTTAAAATCGACCACTCCCTGCAGATAGCGACACCATTAAATGACATCCGTGTATATAGTGGGGTTGCTTAATCAAAAAATCGATACTGACTTGAAGAAAGCACCAAATTTGGCATACATGATCCTTAGGGAGTGCATATTGGATTTAGAAGGGGTGCCACGAAAATCGGGGGTACGGATGACCTTCAGACTCTATGTCAAGGTCATATTTTATAATAACACTCTGATTTTCTAGTTTGGCTAGATTTAAGTACCTCATTCTTCATCAAAGGTGTCCAGATAAAGGATATAGCAATGTAGAAGATATATTTTGAATTGTGTTGTCATGACATTATTTTCAAGGTCAAGGTCAAGGTCATAATGATAAAACATGAAAATCAAAATTAGTTATTTTTGTCAACCCACAGGATCATGAATATTTATGTATTATATTCTCAGCCTAGTATCTAATATACTCGATGTGACCTTGGTAATGTAGGTCAAGGTCATGACATAGTCATTTTATCATTCAAGGTCATCAAAGATGAAATTGAAAATGATGCTCGTGAACAAAATTAAAACAGTTTTCTGAAAATGACCACAACTTACATGCATATACCGGGTATGTACTTGCAAAAAACAATCTCTCATGTTGTCATTATCAGTCAGTGATGGGTGTCATCGGTGATGACTACAAAATTCTCAGTAGCATCAGATGCCAGTCAGTTTTTCACATTTAGATTTTACATAAATTTAGTTATAAATGTACTTATGTTCCACATGACCCACCACATTTGCACATTGTAGTACACTTCAGCCCTGCCAATTTGCATTTGCAATGTTTGTGACACCAAGGTTGAGCTTTGCAACTGCATTTGACAAATTCTCTGCAGGCCTTTGCTGCTTCTGGCAAGAGGGTCCAAACTGGCATCCAAGAATCATCATGCTTTGTCCAGCCATAACCCTGGGGACTAGGCTGATTTGGTTCTGACTGAAGACAACTGGTCCATATGCTTGTTTGATACTGTGCCCTGTTAACATGTTGCAGTAATGCAGCCTGGGTTGGAGGTAGACTCTCCATTGCATGTGTTGATTGTGAGAAGAGCTCTTGTCTTAAGTCATTTACGCTGCTCTGGTTGGTGGTCTTATCATACAGAATGCACGTGAATCGTTCCAGTGAAGCAAATGTTGTCATTTCCAGTTCAATTATCTGAAACGGATGGTCAGCCATATGGCAGAATGATTTGGTGACACTTGGATATGACTCCCAGGCTTCCCAGGCTTTTTTCTTCCCCTTTCCAAAGAATTGTGACGTAGTATCAGATCCTGTTAGTGAGTGGAATACAGGTAAAGCTCGACTCTTCAAATTTCTGAGTTTCTTGCAGATGTTGTTGATGGAATAGTATTGAAACCATTTTCCAGAACCAAATGCTACCCACAGTTCAATTTCGGGGCGACTTGATTTAAGGGTGAGGAATATTCCAACAAGTATGACGATGACATCTGTGTCAACTGTTCGTACAAGGATCATCTTGGCACCTTTCTCAAGAGCGTCACTGATGTGGATGCACATCCTCGAGTCTGCCTCTTCGTGAGTACAGGGCCCCATGGGGTGCTTGGAGCCAATTGAGAGAACTGATTCTCCCTTGGTGATGTAGACCTCTTTTCCTGGTGGAAACTTGTGAAGAGCTGTCTTCTCAGTCAGGAGATTGAAGAGCTCTTCTTTGTTCTTTGGGTCTCGCAAGAAATCTTTAAACTTTGAAGGCAGTTTGGATTGACCTCGAACTTTGGTTCTTGTTCCTTTTCCTCTCTTTTCTCTAGTTGACTCCTTCAGGCTGTCAGACTTGTATTTGTCCCACACAATGTCGATCCTGTCAGTATTGTCCATTTGATTTGTGATTCATGTAATGAAAATCTTCTCACAGCATACAATGTTGAGACCTGACAAGTTGGGAGGAGCTGAACTAAGACAGCACCATCAAATACCTTGGTGTCACGGGGATCCTATAATACCCGTAACTGAATAAAACACGATTATCCAAATATCTCTCCTAACTGTATATCTATTAGATCTCTCTGTATCGGGCAGTCTAATACCCGAGTGGCTCGGCTCTAGGTATAATCAGAGATAAGATCTTATATAAATATAGTTAATATAGCACGTTTAGTTCACTAGAAAACACAACAAAACACAACAAAACACAATACACTTTGGAATCTGTATTAACACTACGCTGACAAATGTATTAAAATATTTAAAGTCACATCAATCACATCAAGGTTATACAACAGAGCAGAAAAATATATTTACCAGTCCAGTCGGACAAACGTTCCCCGGGAGCCTTCAAATGTTTCTCCCCGATATATCTAAAATCCTGTCTATTTATTCAAAAATCTCAGAGACAGCGAATATCGCCTGGGGGCACAACGCGGTACCTCACCTATCATGTGATATTTCCACAACTCCCAGGGACGGTATTTTTTCTTAGCTGGCCAGACTTACTGTCGCCAGTTCGCTAGAATTACCCCGGTCGTAAACCGCACTACCGGAGTTATTACGTAACTACTGGCCACATGGCCTCCACACCTGGTATAAATGCATATTGGGACGCAGCTCTACCACGTCGCGCAGGGGTATTACGTAACCAAGCTGCACACGGCCCTCTAAAACAATTAACATCGCCACAGGCGAAAAGATAAGAGCATGTTCCGTCACACTTGGCATCGAAGTACGCTGGTGTTTCAGCTTGAGATTCTGTGTGAAGAAATGTCAGTAGATCTGACTTTTTTGTTGGCAGTTGAAGCTTCCCATTATCTGATAAGGATGGTGGCCATGAGTGGTTCTCATGTGAGAAAAACTCTTTGGGATCAACATCTCGGAACATGCTTGCAATATAAAGCTGATCAAAGAGAGTGCAGTCACTTTTAAGACTGGCCATTGTTTGCTTTGCTTTTTTAGATCCTGATGCCTGAGGACGCTTAAAAAGGGGTAGAGAGTTCTTCTTGATTGGTTCATGGATTGACACTATTCTGTCAATGATGACATCCTTGACATATTTCTTGTACTGACTGACCTTTTTCATTTATTCCTGTCACTGTTTCCACCATATCCGCATTGGCACAGTTGTGAGTGTCCAGAGTTGATAGTTCAGAACTATCATCACAAAATGGATTGCCCATTTGTTCAATGGCCTCACATAGACTTATCACCTGTGCTTTGAAGGTTTCTTGAGTTGTGGGTCCTTGCTCATGGTGATCTACTGCCAGTACGTCATCCTCGATGAATTGACTCTCGAACTCACTCGGCATCCTTGCTTGCTCTGGCCCAGCAATCATCCACTGTCGAAAGGCTACTGGATTCTCCATCAGTCCAATAGCTCCACCAGGTGTTTTCACAATCTTATTGTTCTGTTCATGTGCCTGATCTATTGGTATGCAGGAAAATTTGCGCTGTGTCTTTTGAATGCAAAATACCAAGGAGCTAGAGCCTCTAGTGTTTCAACATATAGGTCAAAGTCACCAGTGCGTTGTGATCAGATTACAATCATGACCAGGATCTCAAACTCAAGAATAATGTCCCAATATTTATCATGGATTGTCGCCATGTTTCATATCCCATACTGATGTCTGATGCTGTATGGTCTTGTTTGATCATCTCCAGCCATGCATTATTCTGAAGCTTTGCCAAAGATACTGCTGTCACCTGATGGGTGTGTCTTGTCCTGGTAAGGTGAGATACTTTCAGAAATGAATCTGCAATGCCAGAAGAAGCAACACTAGCTTCACTGAGTGCTGTTGTCCAACCAGATGCTTGTAGAATGTCACCAATTGTGTTCCAAAGTGACATTTCTATGTGAAGCCCTCCGAGCATTACTATGTGCATCTGCTCTCCATATAGATCTGGCCATTTCCACTGGATGTATTTGGCAAGTGTAAAGAGAGGTTGGTCAAATGTTGACACAGGTATCTGTCCTTGATTTAGGTAGGCAGTGATATCCCTTTGGATGTCTATACCATGCTTTATCATGGCAACTGATGCAGCCTTCTCATAAAACAATGGGAGTAAAGCACTCACAGCTGGTGGATCAGATAATTCTGGGTGATTAGAAGCATGATATGCAGCCCAGGCAATTCGATCACCTTTGTCAAGTTTTTCCTTTTCTAGGAGTTCAAATGTTTTTAAAATCCAAGCCTTTTCGATGGCTTTAGCTTCTTCAAGTTTTCCATCTACTTCTTTGAGATTTGTAGGAGGTACACTCAGGTTGTGAGTCTGGGTGGCCACAGCAGGAACGGTAGTGTAACTTTCAGGCAAAATGTATGTTGATTTGGTTTTCCAGTCAATGGTTATGGAATTCCGTGATTCGCCTAAGCACTCCACAGTAGGAAACTGAAATATGCTTATGCCAGTACCATGAAACGAGTCTACAGCTGTTGTCGATGATGGATTGTGGTCTATGTTGTCTTCAGCACTAACTGTGAAGAGTCCTTTGCGGAGCTGAGTTGGACATAGCTGACCATCATCTGAGAAGCGTTTGCACACAGCATTACAAAGTGAACTCTTAATTTCCATGACCCGGTTATAGCTTACACTGACACCAAGGGCGTGAAGCCTTTCAACCAATTTCTTACTTCTTGTAAGGGTATGTGCTTGGAGACTAAGGTAGATAGGCAGAGGAGGCTCTCTTTCCTTTGAATGACGAACAGTATTTCCCTCTGATGCACATTTCTTCATATTAAAGAGAATCAGCTGAGCAATTGTCAAACACGCCTGAGACTCGGTAGTACTTTGATGCTTTACAGTCGTTCCATTGAGAAACATGGATACCAAGATTTTTAGACTAGTTGGCACAGAATCACTCTGACAATTTTGAGGAAATTGTCCCTTAAATTCAAATAATTCATGATCAAAAGCATCTCGGCGAAGCACATTAGCAATATTTGCCATTGTTATTGCCTCGGCATTGTAGTCCCGCGAATCAATAGCTTCTTTGAGGAGCTTTTGTAGCCCTTCGTTAAACACGAGCAATGTATTTCGTCCATCTGATTGAAGTTGACATTTATGCTGGAAGTACTGTGATAGTTTAAGTTTCAATCTGGTTTTATTAATTATCTTTGAAATACCAAGATCTTCGAGACGTTGAACATAGAGGTTGTGAAGCTCTGAGAGTTTGAAAAGGTGGTTTTCTTCCTCTACACAACTTTCAATGTAAGACACAAGTTCAGCAAAGGCACGGGCTTCTAACAACCTATCATCAGATTTTTCAGCATCTTGCTGCTGTAGTGTTCGATATCTATTTGTATAACATGTAAGGCAACCTTTATGGTATTTTGCTTCGATGGCAACTAGGTCCCCTCCTGCAAGTTTGGCAAGCAGGGTTGTGTCCTGCATTTCACTGGCCATATGCCTCAAGTTTTTGTCGAGACTCATACTTGAGCATTCATGTAATTTGCCACACATCTCAGAGCAAAAGATGCATTCTTTTTGGACAGAATCACCAGACTGCCTACGCTTCAATACTCGTCTACTCTGATCATCTCGTTTCCGTTTTCTGTCTTTATGTTCACTAACTCTCTGTAGCTTTGAAATTGCAAACTTTAGATGACATGTTTTATGCCACTTAGCATTATTGGCTACACGCGTTTCGGCATCACCCTTAAAACAAACATCCACTGGCATTTCATCAATTGCTTTAAATTGTTCAACATTATTGAGAAAGTCACTGTACACTTGCAGCTCATTCTTAGATCTGCTGTCCACTGGGCATCTGAGGTCTCCATCAGCCTTACCACAAATAATGCACTTTTCCCAATCCATTTCTTCTTAATCTGAAAAAGATAAAGGAAAAAACCCCAACATTAATAATGTACTAAAAACGATGGTAGCATTCTTATTTTATGTAAATTGGACAGAAAAAAGAACACAGTTTTGTGTAAATACCATTTATTTTTTCTGTACAACAATTTATTTAATATACATATCTTTTAACCAAATAAGTGTGTATGTTTAAATTCGAATTTTTGAATTGTATTTACCAGAATACATCTGGCGTCTATAGTAACCAGTATATACTGTTGAGAAAGTAGTATATTGGAAAAAAAAGTTTGAGTGCAGGGAACTTTAAATAAATTATTATTTTTTGTAATATCATGTGGTTCTTTCAACAATTAATACCTGTCTATTAAATATGTGAATGAAGAATTATTTATTTCATTATATAAAAATGTTTACTAACCTGTATGCAGAACAATTTTGCTGTAACTTGTGAAAATTGTTCAGTAGAAATGTCCTTGTTTGCAGACTGGGAAAGCACTTCCTGTACTAGTTGCACAACAACACATATTTATTTCACATTCAAAACTTCTGTGGACTTTAAAATTCATTTTAGTACATGCTTGCATCAGCTAATGGAATACACTTTTAACCATTAAATATAACGTAAAGTGGCAGCCATATTGATAAATGGTGGGCATCTTGAAAAAAGAACTAAACAACAACACAAGAAATTTATTTCATATGAACATATTATTACCAAGAAATTTTAAAACGTGATATTGCAGAACCTGAGACAATCAATTTTTTTTCTTCAGAAATGCATTTAAGCCACGACCTCCTCCCCCATTAGAAAATAGGCTGCCATCTAGTGTTGCTACCATAATTCAACCGTGCATCAGGGCTAGAAATGATCCGGAGACACCCCCTAGTAGTGTGAGGTGCCAAATCAACTGTGTAGTGGGAGTTGCATGACAAAAAAACATCCAAGCTGGTTCCGGGACTATTGCCAGCCTTATAGAAAAATGGTGGCCATTTTGAAAAATAAAATCGTATCCACATTGAACTTACTGAACAACAATACACTGTTTATCTCATATGAATGTTATTAGCAACATATCTTTAAACTTTATGTTACAAGAACCCACAAAATCAAATCAAAATTTTTTACTATTACACTAAGCCACGACACCCCCCTCCCCCTACATTCCTTTATCGTGACCTTGACCCATATGCTGAAGGTTATTCATGTGTTCTAACTATAATTTATGCTGAATAGTAAACAAATTGAATTGAAATAAATGATTATAGTAAACCAGAAAGATAAACATATAACATATTTGATATTTTCAGTATCGTGACCTTGACCTTGATTTTGAAGGTCACCCAGACCTCTGATTTCGTGGCACCCCTTCTGAATCTGATCAGTAGGCCCTAGGGGTCATGTGTACCAAATTTGGTGCTCTCTTCAACTCGGTAACGATTTCGTCAAAAAATGGGGTTAAGCAACCCCACTAATAAGGTTGTGTACCTCGAACGTGGACCCAGCCGGAAGTTATTTGGTTTAGTGCTACCATAATTGTCTCACCTCTTCCAACTTCAGCTAAATCTAGACTAAAGTGCAAAACGAATTCAAGAAAGTTTTCCCTTCCAGTAGTTAGTGTAAAATGACCAAAAGGTTGTATGCGGTTTTATTGGCCATAATATCTCCATGTTGTTTGTTCCGGGCGTTCATCAGGCCACTCACAGAAGAAAGGTTCAAGTCGAGTGGTATTATTGGTTCTTCTCGTTTGATGGAATACCGTATGGTCCTCCACGGAGCTGACGTAAATACGCGTTATCTAATATGAAGTGGCGCATTGCTGTACTCGAGATGGCCAAGTTGAAACAAATGGGCATTAGCAGACGGCAATGGCGTCAGTTTTCGTCTGTAGTGCCAGCACGTGCATCTGTAATCTGCCGGGATTAGTCGTTATTGTGCACATGAACTGTGACTGCCAACATATTTTAACCAATATTAATTTTAGAATGCTGGAAGGAAGGAAGGACATATTTTATTTGACGACGCACTTAACACATTTTATTTACGGTTTTATGGCGTTAGACATATGGTTAAGAACCACACAGATATTGAGAGAGAAAACCCGCTGTCGCCACTCCATGAGCTACTCTTTTCGATTAGCAGCAAGGGATTTTTTATATGCACTATCCCACGGACAGAATAGTACACACCACGGCCTTTGTTCCACCAGTGGAACGAGAAATATCCCAATGGGCCCACCAACAGGAATCGATCCTAGATCGATCGCGCATCAGGCGAACGCTGTACCACTGAGCTACGTAGAATGCTGGGTGAATTGGAATTTTAAAAAACTCTTGAAGAAGTCGGAAGTATACAGACTGGGTAGGCATATGGGATTTTTTTTTACTTCGCCAGAGAGTTTTGCCCATTGCAGGGACGAATCGTCGAGTTTACATTCTTTTTAACTTTGTTGTGATTCTTAATGTGAATGGTTTTAAAGGGACATTCCTGAGTTTGCTGCATTGTAAGATGTTTCCGACTAATAAAATATTTCTACGATTAAACTTACATATTAAATATATTTTCTTGCTTAGAATATCAGTGTCTGTATTATTAATGTGTTTCTGGTGGCCTTAATATTTGTAAGAAGCCCAAACTGGATTGTGTCTTGAAATAATTTCGTACGTACGGAAAAAACATTTTTGGGGGGAAATATATGAAATTTAACCTAATACAAATATTAGAACGATCAGAAACACGTTTAATATACACCCACTAATATATTATGCAGAAATATATATTTGATATCTAAATGCAATCGTTAAAATGTCTCTTTTAGTCGATAACATCTTAAAAATTGCAGCAAACTCAGGAATGTCTCTTTAAGACAAAGACGTTGTTTTCAGTATAATACATGTATATGTTTAAGTCTAACTGTCAATTTTTATCGTCTGTTATTTGTTATAATCTAACTAATTGACTCATGAAAATGTTACCTTTAAAGGTTGCACGAATAAAAATAAAAATCTATTACACCTTATCTTTTCTATTGAAAGTCAAGGCTGTACCAAGAACTTGTGAGAAGTGTCGAAAAACGAAAAAGCGCCATTTTTGGTTTAAGGCTTTTTACATGTCTGCTGCGCGGTGTTGGCACAGAACACAGAAATCGGATTCATTCCATTTATATACTTATTGTTTTGCTTTTATCCAATTACGTTTCAAGCACGTTGTCCTGGGCTCTGGGTGGGAGCCTGTGCCTGGATACAAACCCAGTACCTACCAGCCTTATGTCCGATGGCTTGACCACAACACCACCGAGGCCGGTAGAAACCGGATGCATAAAACATGCTCCTATGGAATCACAACGACTGATAAACATTTTTTTTAGCGTCCGTTTTCCGTGTTTCGCTCTCGCGCTGCGCCAAAATTTACTCCCATGAAAAACGGCCAAAAACTACCTTATATTAATTTGTTTATATTCTTTTTTGTAACTGCTCTGGTAATTTTAGACTCGGTACGTCCCTGAGAGTTTATATAAATGATCTCTTTGTGGAGAAAATGTTCTGTGGTGTCAGTAAACAAACAATCCTTTTTATTTCCTTTCTTTCCTTGTTATTCCTCTCCTTCTTTTCTCTTCTTTTCAAACACGGTTTCTATTATTTTCTATCCAAATACTTTAATCGAATTGTTTTCACCATGTACAAGAATTACTCTTCCAAATTCAAATTAAAAAGATAAATATATGAAGCATATTACTCATTATCTAGCAAGGACAACAGTATTATTTGATTTGGACAGTCATGTTACTGGATGAAATGAAAACTCGCCTTCTTTCACTGGTCACTGAACTTGGTATTGTTCATGAATATGAAGATATCAATGTGTCGTTAGATATTACTTTTTCCGTTGGTGGATGTCATATTGCTAGACAGTATGAATCGTTCATAATAAAAGCTAGATATTGTTTGAAGACAAGCGCTTTCTACTGCTACTGTTATTGCTAGCCGTACGGTAGTGGTCTTGATAGTAGCAACAGTAGATAAAGTTATTATTAGCAATAATACAAAGAGTAGCTGAAATAGTATTAACAGGTGTAATAGTAGCACATATATAGCAGCTGTGATAGTAATACTAACATTAATATGTAGGTTAGTGGTGGTGGTGGTGGTGGTAGTAGTAGTAGTGGTAGTAGTAGAAGGATACGTAGTAGAAGTAGTTGTAGTAGAAGACGTCGTCGTCGTCGTCGTCGTAGTAGTAGTAGAAGAAGTAGTAGTAGTTGTAGTAGAAGACTTAGTAGTAGTTGTGGTGGTAGTAGTAGTAGTAGTAGTAGTAGTAGTAGTAGTAGTAGTAGTAGTAGTAGTAGTAGTAGTAATAAAATAAAAAAAAAAAAAAAAAAAAGTAATAGTAGTAGTAATAGTAGTAGTAGTAGTAATAATAGTAGTAGACTTAGATGACATAGTAGTAGTAGTAGATATAGTAGTAGTAGAAGAAGTAGAAGACGTAGTACTAGTACTAGTAGGAGTAATAGAAGTAGAAGACGACGACGTAGTAGTAGTAGTAGTAGTACATTCAACGTTTTAAGTTAAATGATAAGAGTTGTATTTCATTTAATTTAAGACGTTACTTTAAAACACTACGAACATTGAAATAAATTAAAGGATAACATTATATTTAAGTTATTTATAACGATTATTATTTGATTGTGGGTTTTGTTATTGGAAAGATAATCATAAACTGTACAACTAAAATCAATAAGTCATCACATGTATTCAATAATGACTATTAAATACTGTATTGGATTGTATGATATAGACTGTTAGGTTTATTGATGTTTTTTGTTTTTTTATTCTGCGCAAACTAAATGCAAATGTTTTGTTTGCCATGGTGATAAATGCATTATATGTCTTCCTGAGACGATTGAATCTACATATTATGCACCACACTAAACAGTTTCTTTCAAAACGTCAGTTACCTAACGCCAGTATTGATGCAGTCAATGATATAACAATCGATGGCAGCCATTTTCATATCGTTAAGAAAATTACCGGAAGTAATGCCAATGAAACGTTAAGACTTGAGAGCTTATGCAGGTCCGTAGCCAGAAACTTTAACGGGGTGGTATTTTTCGTACAATGGAATAATAGTGTGGGTTTTAATAGTCAAAATGCATTTTGTTGTTCTTAAAAAGTCTTACGGTCTGGCATAGAGAGGGGGCACGGGGTCCCTGCCCCGCCTCCCGTTAAACCTTTTTTTTTTTTTTTTTTTACTGTATTAAATTTTTTATTGTACATTATTTCCGGTAGATCTGTTAGAGGGACGAACAAACCAAAATGTGTCTTTGCTTGCTGGAACTGTTTTCGAGCAAATAAAACTATTATTATTATTATTATTATTATTAGTGATAGTGTATTGGGAGTTTCATAATAATGGTTTTGTTAATTCATTCATTCATGCATTCATTTATTGCTAATTTTAATTGATCAATTAATTCATTCTTTCTTTCATTCATCCATTCATTCATTCATCTATTCATCTATTCATTTCAATTTATTTTTATGCTTATGTAAAATTTAAGTCAAGCTGGCTTGGTGTTCTGTCCAGAAAGAAACCACCAATAAGTGTTAATGGCCAGTGCGAGAGAAGCTGTGAACTCACTTTACACTAGAGCCGGAATGCAAGTCCGTAGAAGGAATATGATTGCGGTAGGAATACAAGTCCTAGGGGGGGGGGGGGGGGGGGGGGGGGGGGGGGGGGGGGGACACTTAAAAATAAACCAGGTATGAAAGTCCAGGTAGGACTATGTTTCCTAAGCTATGGATGTCTGATAGGACAACTGTTTCTACTGCGTTCCTTTTACACCGGTACGAGGATAGGTTGGTCACTGCGTCTTGGAAGCCGGTTACCGCTGTCAATGTCATACATACCTATAGAGAATAACAAGCGGCTATCGGTTTTATCCTGCAAAATTTCCTGTTCGTCCTGAACAGGATAAAGCCGATAACCTATGTTATTCAACTGGAGGCAATTTCACAAAACATTGTAAGTTTACGTCTGCGACTAGCAGTTATACCAGACATACATTTACAAGTGTTTGCCGTCTATTTCACGAACAAAATTGCATCATTAAGGACAATGTGGCATTTAAAGGACAAACCTAATAGCCGATGATAAGATTAAAAATAAATGTTCTCTGGTGGCGTCGTTAAATAAAACAAACTATTTTTAAAGGACAAACGAAAATGAAATACAGAATGTATTTGTAACTATATTTGTTGTACTATAATAGTAATAAGAATTGTGGTTTAGTCGTTGATTTACGTGTACGTCTAAAACTATGCTTACGATTTTTTTATTTTTTTACTTTTTTACTTTTTGTTGTTGGTGTGAAATTGGGCTCTGATATCCTTTCAACTCCACAAAAAGCGTGGTTCAGTTGTCGTTCTTCCTAACTAGCAACTAATTTTTAAACTAATAATTTCTTTTAAAAAATAATATCTTTGTTATATTTACAACACAAAACATTATTTTGTTAAAATTAATGATGCAAAGAACATACAACTGAATATCTATAGTCAAAGCAAACGAGTAGGGTCAGACAGGTCAGTTGCCAGGCGATAGCGTGACGTAGTAGTTTAGTACGTTCTAATACACACGGTGGTTGCAGGATACAACAGTAGTTAATGTCGCAGCCCCTAGTTTTATACTAAGTTTGGTTAATTTACACACATGTAACATATTTAGATAAAGTTACAATAGAGTGAAATAAATGTCTGTAACGTTGAAATGGGGGAGGGGACCCTTTTAAATAGACTAGACCTCATCTCCATAACCGTTACTTCTCAGACGAACTTGCGTTTTCAAAACAATGAAAAATGCATTTCGTGGTATTGTAAACACCAGGATGACCAACAACACATTGGTTGTTCGTAAATGGAAAATCTAAGCAATACAATGTAAGTAATGTCTGATTTGAATTATGAGAAATGACTTTAAACTAGTATATCTCGATCATATCACTACCACATACTTGTATACATTAATAACACCACCCAGGTTTTGGGTATGACTTTAAACTAGTATATCTCGATCATATCACTACCACATACTTGTATACATTAATAACACCACCAGGTATTGGGTATGACTTTAAACTAGTATATCTCGATCATATCACTACCACATACTTGTATACATTAATAACACCACCCAGGTATTGGGTATGACTTTAAACTAGTATATCTCGATCATATCACTACCACATACTTGTATACATTAATAACACCACCCAGGTATTGGGTATGACTTTAAACTAGTATATCTCGATCATATCACTACCACATACTTGTATACATTAATAACACCACCCAGGTATTGGGTATGACTTTAAACTAGTATATCTCGATCATATCACTACCACATACTTGTATACATTAATAACACCACCCAGGTATTGGGTATGACTTTAAACTAGTATATCTCGATCATATCACTACCACATACTTGTATACATTAATAACACCACCCAGGTATTGGGTATGACTTTAAAACTAGTATACTCGATCATATCACTACCACATACTTGTATACATTAATAACACCACCCAGGTATTGGGTATGACTTTAAACTAGTATATCTCGATCATATCACTACCACATACTTGTATACATTAATAACACCACCCAGGTATTGTGTATGACTTTAAACTAGTATATCTCGATCATATCACTACCACATACTTGTATACATTAATAACACCACCCAGGTATTGTGTATGACTTTAAACTAGTATATCTCGATCATATCACTACCACATACTTGTATACATTAATAACACCACCCAGGTATTGGGTATGACTTTAAACTAGTATATCTCGATCATATCACTACCACATACTTGTATACATTAATAACACCACCCAGGTATTGGGTATGCGTTGTTTGGCAGTATGCAGGCACACGAGTTTAATCACCTCTCTCCAATACAACATTATTGTTTTAATTGACATTGTACTGTGTTATCTGTATTACAATAGGAATCTCAAATCTACCAACTCACCCCACATTCCTTCTTCCGATTTGCAGTAATTGGTATTGTACGTTCACTTTTCTTTAGACAGGACAGTACATTTAAATAGGATTACTATGGTGAATGTTCAATTTACTATCGTTTTTCTATTGACTTGTATAGAAGTTGGTTAGCTTTTCAATATGGATCTACATCTGGACATGCCAGCAACTGGAAGGACAGTAATATATTATTTCGCGTTTAATAGGGGATAGTGGGTGTGCATAATGTTCAGAGTTGACAGTACCGTCAATAAAAGCACCACCGAAGATGATGATGATGATAGCGATGACGATGATGACGATGACGACGATGACGATGACGATGATGATGATATGATGATTGTAAATCAAAAAGATGTTATTTGAAAAAAGCACATAAAGTCTCAAAGAGCTAGTCAATCAGTGAGTCAGTCAGTACATTAGTTTAACGCGCACATTCAGATCAAGTTGTTTTAGTACACCACACGCTTGTCTTGTGCACGTAATATAACATGTGTCACCGGCGCAGTTGTTAAGCCATCGGACTACAGGCTGGTAGGTACAGGGTTCGCAGCCCGATACCGGCTTCATCCCAGAGCGAGTTCTTAAGGGCTCAGTGGGTAGGCGTAAGGCCACTACACACTTTTTTCTCTCACTGACCACTAACCAACTAACAACTAACCCACTGTCCTGAACAGACAGCTCAGATAGCTGAGGTGTGTGCCCAGGACAGCGTGTTTGAACCTTAATTGAAATATAAGCACGAAAATAAGTTGAAATGAAATGAAATAACATGTGTCAGTCCTTCCAGGACGAGAATTAGCTCAGTAGGTTGAGTGCTCGCTTGAGGTGCTCGCGTAGCAGGATCGAACCACCTCGGTGGATCCATTCAGCTGATTTGGGTTTTTCTCTCATTCCAACCAGTGTACCTTAAGTGGACAAAGGCCGTAATATATGCTTTCCTGTCTGTGGGAAAGTGCATATAAAAGATTCCTTGCTGCATTAGGAAAAAATGTAGCGGGTTTCCTCAGATGACTACTTGTCATAATTATCAAATGTTTGACATCCAATAGCCGATGATTAAATAATAAATGTGCTCCAGTGGTGCTGTTAAACAAAAGAAACGTTTATTAACTGTACAGTCGTTTCAAGACAGGCAGAAAAAGTTTATTAACTGTACAGTCGTTTCAAGACAGGCAGAAAAAGCCCAGGCCCTGTACTTAAACAACTTCTAAAAAGAAACTGTATTAACTGTACAGTCGTTTCAAGACAGGCAGAAAAAGCCCAGGCTCTGTACTTACAACAACTTCTAAAAAGAAACTGTATTAACTGTACAGTCGTTTCAAGACAGGCAGAAAAAGCCCAGGCCCTGTACTTACAACAACTTCTAAAAAGAAACTTTATTAACTGTACAGTCGTTTCAAGACAGGCAGAAAAAGCCCAGGCCCATGTACTTACAACAACTTCTAAAAAGAAACTTTATTAACTGTACGGTCGTTTCAAGACAGGCAGAAAAAGCCCAGGCCCTGTACTTACAACAACTTCTAAAAAGAAACTTTATTAACGGTACAGTCGTTTCAAGACAGGCAGAAAAAGCCCAGGCTCTGTACTTACAACAACTTCTAAAAAGAAACTGTATT
>NC_054707.1:74151131-74281131 GCF_016097555.1 Gigantopelta aegis | reverse complement strand
CAATCAATCTCTGCTAAATAGTATTGATTAATACTTAACCAAACATTAGCTAGGATATATCCATGGCCGACCCCGCAAACACACTGGCGTTAAGTGGCGTCAATCATTTTCAAAACGGCCTGTAATCCAGCCACTTTTAATCGAAAAAGCATGCTCTTCCCCCACTGCCACACCCAGCTCTATAGTGGCGCGGTCTGTGATTTGGAGTTATATATGGTCGTGTCATGGACTCGACGAGGACTAACATACAGGTGTCATGTTATGTATACAAACAGACACTATTGTGGCCGTTTTCACAAATTACAGGTGTATACACAACGGTTGTGAATTTGCGTGAGGTAAGTTGGAAACGTGCTAAGGGTACCTGAACATATTATAATATATATGGACGGCTGTATGACAGTAAGAACTGGTTATATATGGCCAGTCTTTGCAGTAAGGAGAGTGGTCCACAAGTCTGCTTTTCTTCTTCTTTAAAAAACAAAACAAATTTTGGTTTGGTGATGTTTTTGTTGTGGGTTTTTTCAATGGGGAGGGTCTTTTGAGGGGGGGTGAGGGGGGACACAGGGGCGGATTATGGGGATCCCCAGTTGCACGGACCCCCCCCCCCCCCTCCTCCCCCCGGCTAAACAAAAACAACACAACCACGTATATGTAAATTGATGTCCACATAAAATTTCAAATTTCAAATTATAAACATTTGCATATTGTTTCGGAGCCCCTTCCCCCTCATAACCCGCGCCTGGGAAATACATAATTATAATAGGAACGAAGCAAAGGTATATAATTTGACAAAGATTTTACTTTTCTCTCCGATTTAAAAAAAACATTTAAACTTCTTTTTCGTTCTGAAAACCATCATTTTGGACATACCAGTAGCAAAATTTGGTTGTAAGGCATACATACATTAATTATATATCTGTGTATATTGGTGTTTACTTGTACATGTATATAATTTTATATATATATATATATATATATATATATATATATATATATATATATATATATATATATATATATATATATATATATATATATATATATATTTATTTATTTATTTATTTATATCTTTTAAAGTGCCTTATATATGTTATATAAAAATATCTCATTGAAAAGTTAGGATGTACGACAATTCAAAGCACTTTAGCCGATCATGGACATAGGCATTTACTCGTCTCCAAATAACAGAACTGCTGGATGATTTTGCAGGTGATCGCACACTTAATTTCAAGTGTCACGGTGATGAGAGATAATGTTACTATTTGAAGCAAGAAACATCATTCTTATGTATAAGAACTAAGTACTTTTGAATATGTGTTTGATGATGACAGATGTTCAGCGCTGTAAATCACGGGATTCGAGTCCTGGTTTCGGAGTGTTTATGGGTGTTTCGTTAGTTAATAGTATTAAATGGAAACGAAGAAAGAAAATGTTTTATTTAACGACGCACTCAACACATTTTATTTACGGCTATATGGCGTCAGGCATAAGGTTAAGGACCACACAGATATTGAGAGAGGAAACCCGCCGTCGCCACTTCATGGCCTACTCTTTTTCGATTAGAACCAAGGGGTCTTTTATATACAGCATCCCACAGACATAATGTACATACCACGGCCTTTGCTACACCAGTTGTGGAGCACTGGCTGGAACGAGAAATAGCTCAATGGGTCCACCGATGGGGATCGATCCTATACCGACCGCGCATCAAGCGAACGCTTTACCACTGAGCTACACTATCATGTTGTATTATTGCGTGTGCTGTTTTATGTTGTTACGTACAAGTAAATAACGTACAAAACCACACGCAATACAGTATAGAATGTTCGACACGCAAGTGCCCGCCATAAAATTCGTTTAATAATTTTGATTTATGAGATCAACACAATCGCACCTCATGTGTTGATAGCTGTCTTGTTTTTCAGCTGAAAGTGATCAAAGCGCGTAATTATTACCAATTTATTTATGTTATAAATATTACTTAATTAACTGCTTCGCCCTTGATGGACTCGAATTTCTCCACGTATCAACCAGTATTCTCCGACAGGTACATAAAGTTAAAGTTTTTGTTTAAAGACACCACTGGAGCAGAGTGAATTATTAATCATCGGCTATTGGATGTAAAAAAAATGGGTAATTTTGACCGTCTTAAAAGTTAAAGTTTGTTTTGTTTAACGATACCACTGGAGCACATCTATTTATTAATAATCGGCTATTGAATATCAAATATCTGCTTATTTTGACACGTTGTCTTAGAGGAAAGCCGCTACATTTTCCCATTAGCAGTAAGGGATTTTTTTATGTGCATTGTCCCACAGATAGGACAACACATATCACGGCTTTTGATATACTATCCGTGAGGCACTGATTGAGAAGGGTAAAAATAATCAGAGGTTGGGTTCACTGAGAAGATTCGACCCTACTACGTAAGCACCTCAGTCGAGCGTACTACCGACTGAGCTAAATACCGCCTCTGTGTGTAAAATGTCATGGTATGTGCTATCCTGTATGTGGTATGCTGCATATAATTATTGATCCCTCGCTACTAATGGAAACATGTAGCGGATTTCCTCTCCAAGACTATGTCAGAATTACCAAATGTTCGATATCTGCACTAACGTAGGATGTTCGATAACTGTACTAACGTGGGATTTTCGAAATCTGCACTAACGTAGGATGTTCGAAATCTGTACTAACGTAGGATATTCGAAATCTGTACTAACGTAGGATGTTCGAAATCTGTACTAACGTAGGATATTCGAAATCTGTACTAACGTACATTTCTGACTACATTTGGATGAACTATAGGTTTTAAATATGTGGTGTCATTCCTTACTTTAAAAAGAACGTGGAATTTTACATCTTAATATTTCGGGCTCACCGAAATTTCCCTGATTATCCTTTTTTCGAAGTCTTTTTTTTGTATGCGGATGGCAGTGGTCATGTATATTTATTAGACCTTCATAGTTATATTCACATATATTTACAGAAATAACATCAGCAATGGAAGAGGATGAAACCGGTACAACAAACAGAACAAGAACAAATCTGAAATACATGAACAGGCCTCCGCGCATCATCCCAAATTATGGAAAGAAAATACAGAGCGTCCTGCCAAAGACCTGCATTTCCCGCGTCCTCCTCTACGACAACGTGACCCAGCAGCAGATGCTTGACGTCAAGCTGTCTCAGATCAAGCACGAGAAGCAGAAGGCCAGTCGTGTGCTAGACCTCCACCGCAAGTCCTTCGTTCTCAGACGTAGGATGAAGCAACAGTACACTCTGGCGCACCAGACGAAGGTTGACAAGACCAGTCCATTGTACAACGGTCTCCAGAGTGAGACCGCAAACCTTCAAAATGACAGTGTAAAGCTTCCAACGATCAACGGTCACTCTAACCGTGTTGGGGCCTTCCCTCTAAAAATGGAAAATACGAATGGAATCACTAGACTAATGCACACGTTTTCGGAGGACAAAAATTCGGTTGCATTGCTAGAATGGACTAAAAAAAACATGATGAATGAAAAACGATACGAAAGATTGGTAAAGTTACTTGTTGAATTGGAAGAACCAGGGGACGGGTACATAGAACTGAGTCCCAGCTTTCCTAAAAAGATTGCCGCATTCCCCGAACATGTTGTCGCTTTTTGTGCAACCCGTGCAGAGAATAGTAATACAGACGTGAATATACAAACATCCACTAGTATATCATGAGAAGCATACAGATATACACGTGGAAATTAATTAAGCACCATCAAGTTTTGACAATGTGACATATTTTACAAGTAATTGTGACCATTTCATGGATATCAAACACTGAAATTAATGTTCTTTGTATACAAAGAATATTGAAAAAGACTGACAGCAAGTGACACTATCGTTCCACGAGTATTTAACGTGATCTAAGCAAAAAGACAGAAACCGTAAATATATATGCAGAGCAAGATGGGCACACAAGACAACATTTTGGTAATAACAATGTAAAGATTCTTTAGTCATGTCATTAAAATTGTCCAAACTGACCAGGGGCCTAATTCACAAAGGTCTCTTAGGCTCTGCTAAACAAAGCATCCTCTTTGCAAGTCTTTTTGCATTGCACTGCGATATCGCAAAGTTACGAGAGTTTAGTGAATTAGGCCCCAGCGGCGCAGAGCGGCTTGCTTAGAGGACGAATTTTCTGCAAACCAAACTACTGTTATTTATTTTATATTTTTATTAGTTATTATTGTAATTATTATTGTTATTGTTACTGTTATTTTATTATTATTATTATTATTATTATTATTATTATTATACCTGGATGTTTGAGAACATGTTTTTACTTAAGTAAGCGACTTTCAATAAATAAAACAGATATCAAATCACTGAGTCAAACATGGAATTGCGCAGAACTTCAATTGAATAATTTAATACTGCCATTAGTGAGCTCAAATGTGATACGACGTCATGTCACAGCGGCCAGTAAATTCACATAATTTGATTTTGATTTTTATCAATAGTTGTGGTTTTTATCAGTTTAAAAAATTGCTGGTAGCAGCTTTGACCACGTAACACTATAGTTTATGGGATTTGACTTGTAGTGCATCCTAGTAAACTATTTTTGTTAATTACAGCTTTTATGCTTTGCCAATATTATTATTATTATTATTATTATTATTATATTACTGACGTAACTATATCATCACGTAACGTCGTAATAATATGAATAATCGAACAGGTAAAATAGTTTATGTGTGCGACAGAGAGAGAGGGGTTGGGGGAAGAAATATTGACTGATTGACTGCACTACACGACCATTCAATGCAAAAAGCATAACAAATTATTCATTCTTATTTCTTTATACACTATTGATTATTTTTGCTCTTTGTTGGCTTCTTTTGTAAGGTGGTGGCAGATAAAGATTTTAACACCGATTTTATCCGTGGGAGATTTCATCGTCTTTATGTGGAAATAATGTATAATCTGAATAGATAAGACTGACACTTTCATTAAGACCACTACACCCATACATAAGCTTTTCCCGACCCATCCCCAATGCCGGAGCAAATACTCAAATCCTGGCAAAAACGAGAGAGATATCCGGAAAAAATGAGTTGGCCCGAAATCTTTTCACCATGTGTTTCTATCATTCTAACCCCAGTTTCAGTTGTAATCCATGTAAAAATGCGTGGGGATTCGTTTGCAACTCTATTTAGCCGAAGAGGTATTTTACCGGCATCGGTGGCGTCGTGGTTAGGCCATCGGTCAACAGGCTGGTAGGTACTGGGTTCGGATCCCAGTCGAGGCATGGGATTTTTAATCCAGATACTGATTCCAAACACTGAGTGAGTTCTCCACAAGGCTCAGTGGGTAGGTGTAAACCACTTGCACCGACCAGTGATCCATAACTGGTTCAACAAAGCCATGGTTTGTGCTATCCTGCCTGTGGGAATCGCAAATAAAAGATCCCTTGCTGCCTGTCGTAAAAGAGTAGCCTATGTGGCGACAGCGGGTTTCCTTTTTAAAAAAACAGTGTCAGAATGACCATATGTTTGACGTCTAATAGCCGATGATAAGATAAAAAAATCAATGTGCTCTAGTGGCGTCGTTAAATAAAACAAACTTTACTATTTAGCCATTTGGCAGTAATGCTAATACGAATAAATTTGTTATCCAGATTCATGCATTTTCGTGGAATTCGGGCCAAAATCACTCAGCTCCCCCCACCCCCACACCAAAATAGGAGTCCATACACTTATGATTACACCCTTTCTAAAATAATTAATATATTAATTTGATAGCGTTTTATAAATGAATACATGATACTGTCATAGCTTGATCCATGTACTGTAAAGTGTTAAATGCGATAATAAATGTTTTTACATATTATGTCTTTGATTACATTTACCGGCCTCGGTGGCGTCGTTATTAGGCTATCGGTCAACAGGCAGGTAGGTACTGGGTTCGGATCCCAGTCGAGGCATGGGATTTTTAATCCAGATACCGACTCCAAGGCTCAATGGGTAGGTGTAAACCACTTGCACTGACCAGTGATCCATAACTGGTTCAACAAAGGCCATGGTTTGTGCTATCCTGCCTGTGGGAAGTGCAAATAAAAGATCCCTTGCTGCTAATCGGAAAGAGTAGCCCATGAAGTGGCGACAGCGGGTTTCCTCTCAAAATCTGTGTGGTCCTTAACCATATGTCTGACGCCATATAACCGTAAATAAAATGTGTTGAGTGTGTCATTAAATAAATCATTTCTTAATTTTTTTTATTACATTCTTGCTAAAAAAAAAAAGAGAGAAAGAAATACGATAAATAGCATAAATAACGAATAACAGGCCTGTTCCTTTTTCACACTAGATTTCAAAATTTAATAGAATCCAGAAAAATCGCACATCAAATATGTTTCTAAAACATTAAATATAAATACATACACACATATAAAATTAAAACAATTACGAATAACTGTATATGTTTTATTACCATCGTTTTTCAAAAATTGGTTAAGTAGCAGATTATTTATCTACATTTACAATCTTAACAATAAATAAAATATAATATTGTGACATTATTTTCTGTGGTTCATAAATATTGTATATAAACATCAAAACAAGACAACAAATTAAAACAATTAATACAACCTTGCTTTAATCTGTGTATGTAAAAATTTAAGTTTTAATCACAGTGTCATGTCCAACACGTTTCTTTGTCATCAGAACCAAGTCTTAGTGGCAGTGAAACAAACACTCGGACCTTGTTGGTCATTCGAACTTGAAACACTCGGACCTTGTTGGTCATTCGAACTTGAGACAATAGCCGGTTTTTGGTCAACACCAACTTGAACGTATTTTTTTCTGAATGTTCTGACCAAAAATAAAATGTAAAATTCTATTTTACATTATTACTTTCAGCAAAGTTCTGCTAAGCTGTTTTTGTACAAGAGACCATTCAACAATTAAGCAACGTTCTTGGTTCTAGGGTGAGGGTAATCATGGAATGTGTTAGAAAATGTTATGGAGGAGGAAAGTATAAGTCAAAAGTTATGTAACAATTAAAAAATATGTGTTATTTTTATTAATAAATGAACAACAGACCATCATGGCCAGTGTTTTTTTGGTTTTTTTACAGGTGATTTTAATTTTTTTTAAGTACTGATACCAAAAAAAACAACAAATGAAAATACAAACAGAAAACTAATTGATGCTGATCAAATTATGTCATGGTGACAGTGAAGGGGAAAGGCAATAGGAGTATTATGTAACTGTATAGGGGAAGTGATCTTGATGATACAATTTGCATTATTGTTGAATGGCCTCTGAATTAATTAAATAACAGTCATAGTCAAACATGCTCTTAGCTAGTCTGATGTATCTGCCATCAAACTGAATGTCAAATTCTGTCAAATTCAGTTTGACAGTGGATGTATCGGACTAGCTCTTCACCAACACAGATTGAAGCACATACAGCTTTTTGTCTAGTCTCTGACCTCAAAAGGGGCAGATTGGCAAGAATAGAGGATAGACAGGGAAATATAAGTTAGGGGTCATCCAACAATTATTTAATGCTTAAGTATATGATAGCATGGCAGGCACATGTGCAAGGGGAGGGTTTCTCAATATATTTTCCAGGGGAGCATGACTGACACCCCTAACCACAACATATACCCCACTATGCTAAAATTTCTGCACATGCACCTGCATGGGAGACAGAATTTGATATTTGTAGAGTTATGTATTAGAAGTTATTTTTTTTATAATTTAAAAGAAAAACAAGTTATTTATAAAATAAAATGGATTCATTCATGGCTATTATATTTTTATGTAATATCTATTACCGAAGAAAACAAAACAATACAATAGAATATTCAACATTGATCAAAGTCTCAAAGTCATATTACATCACAGTGACAATAACAATGGAGATGGGTGGGATGATGACAATTTTTAAGATTTAATTTTAGAGGGAGAGTGATTTACACCTTACACGAGTGTGTGAAGAATGTCAGATTTTTGTTATGTAATTGTTGAAAGGCCCCTCATACGGTATTACTATTGTTAATTTTTCACTGGTTTTTGTTTTGATATGCAGCAATGGACATGCTGAACAAGGACGGATCATAAAAGCAACATAATAAAATAACAATAAGAATATAAGGAGTTATATAAAATATTCATAATTAAAATACATGGATGCTTTTAACACCGATATGTCCAAATTATCACATCACGGAATGTTTTAGTAACAGGGTCTTCTTGAACTATGATACATCATATACATGTAGTTTCAATACTGATAGTTTAGACAGACACTAATTCTAAACACTAACAGACTGCCAGTACCTTTTAGGTAAAAAGAAACAAATTTAGGTCTGTACTTACACAATTTTAAAGTCTAGACCAAACTCTTTAATACAGTTTTGTTTCTGCCTTGGACACATTCATTGTGAAATTCGGAGGACGTGCCCATGAAATATGTGCTTGAAGCAAGCACTTGTCAAATGGATGGTTGGTTAATTCATACAAATAGTAGTAAGTCTGGAGTCTGGACCTCAATTTTCAGTGAAAATTCAAGATACTGGCAAAAACTCATTTATTTTGCTTACTGACACCACTAGAGCACATTGATTTATTAATCATTGGCTATTGGATGTCAAACATTTGATAATTCTGACATATAGTTGTAGAAGAAACCTGCTACATTGTTCCACTGGCAGCAAGGGATCTTTTATATGCCCTTTCCTACATAAAGAACAACACAAACCATCATAGCGTTTGATGTATCAGTTGTGTGGTACTGGTTGGGATGGAAAACCCCACAAACTTATCAAGCGAATGGGTCCACAAAAGGGGTTCAATCCTTTCACCCTAGGACCTTACTGGTCTTGGTGGTGTTGTGGTTAAGCCATTGGACTTGAGGCTGGCAGGTACTGGGTTGACATTCCGGTACTGGCTCCAACCAAGAGCAAGTATAACCACACGGTGTGTAGGTGTAAGATCAGTACACCAAATTCTTTCTCGCTAACTGCCAAAAACTAACATTCTGTCCTGGATAGACAGCCCAGACAGCTGAAGTGTGTGTCCAGGACAGTGTGCTTGAACCTTAATTGGATATAAGCATGTAAATAAGTATCAATCAATCAATCAAAAGCCAAGCATCTCAGGTGACTGCTCTATAGCCTCGGTGGTGCAGTGGTTAAACCATCACACTGCAGGCTGGTAGGTACAGGGTTCGCAGCCCAGTATCCGCTCCAACCCAGAGCGAGTTCTTAAGGGCTCAAATGGTAGGTGTAACACCACTACACCCTCTTTTCTGGCACTAACCAACTAACAACTTACCCACTGTCCTGGACAGACAGCACAGATAGCTGAAGTGTGTGCTCAGGACAATGTGCTTGAACATTAGTTGGATATAAGCACGAAAATAAGTTGAAATAAAATATGGGGCTTTTGGCTCAGTCTCCAGACTGTAATTACATGAGCTATTTTGTACAGAAGAGACTTGGAGCAGAGATGACATTGTAAGATAAAAAAAAAAAAAAAAAAAGTCCACAAAAGTTTGTAAGATCATGAAAAGTAACAGATTACTCTGAGCTTTTTAGCAAATGCAGATCAGGAACAGTTTTCAGGTAGTACACTGTACTAACATCCAGTCTCTAAGGTTGGTTTTTTTAATTTATAATTTTCTTTTTTAATCTTTGCTTGAGTCTAGACTTTAACAATTTTATAAGTACAGGGGCTTGTCCCCATGCTTATAAACCTTTTAGTCTCGAATCAAGTCACTAAAAATCTTAAACTTTATGTCATGGCAACACCATACAAACTGTATGCATGTGATGTCATAAGAGATCGGAGTCTAGACTCTAAAAGTTTTATAAGTATTGGGTTTTTTCACAAAGCGATCTGAACGCTAAGATCACCATAAGTGTATAAGCAACTCATGCACTTAAAGTGATCTTAGTGCTAAGATTGCTTAATACAATGGGGCCCAGGTGTCATGTACACCTGTATATGAAGGCCACCTAATGATTAAAACCACTAATAAATCTAGTACTATATCTGTACAAGACAAAGTCCTCCTAAAAAATGATTACAAATCTGTGACATAAATAGACTATTATACGAGCTTGTGTCATACCGATTTTACAAAATGAGTGTCAGCATTATTGTATATACATGAATCCTGACACAAGTTTTGTAAAATAAGTACGATTCACACAGGAGTGTAATGAGTTGTTTATTATCCACCTTATCCAAAATATTATTTTCATGAATAGCAAGCTTGGACCATGTCAAAACATTTCAAACTAACTAAAAAGAGATTTTCTGAAATGACGTCATTTTGATAAACGTTTACACTGGGGAAGCCCCATTAAGTTATGACGTCGCTTTACAAAATTACGTCATTCGTTGTGCATGTGAAATCATTATGACACACATGGGTCATACTGGTTATATGTCCCTGAATATCTTGAACTATGTGGATAATAAAGAACAAAATCAAGTGAAACATGTACAACCTTCCACCTGACAAAACATCAAAACACACAAGCATATTACAGGGGTATAAATTAACACCTAATCATAAAGGTAGGGTAATCTTTTTTAGATCCTTTCTTCATATATTATGTAGTGTAATACTGGGATACCAAAGCCCAGATGGCTAACAAAATTAATACTACAGATTCACTGCAGAAAATAAAAAGGACAGTTTTAACATTAATATCTAGTGAACAGTTCACAAAATAAGCAGGTTCATCAAAATCCACATCTAGCACGGGCAGGAAATTCTATTAAAGTGTCTTTAACAAGTGCTACAAAAAATGAAACACAAACACAGAAGTTTGTGTGTGTGTGTGTGTGTGTGTGTGTGTGTGTGTGTGTGTGTGTGTGTGTTTATGTATGTATACCTATTCCTAGAATTTTCTGTAATTCTGCATATTTTCTAATTTAAAAAACAACATTACACAAAATTCCTGATTAAGGCATATTTCCTGTAAAATATAAATGGTATTGACTTCACAACAATGTGCCCTATTCTCTTACTAACAGTCACAGTATACCAGTATGTTACATATACAAGCGTATCTTATCTATGTATCAAAACAACACCTATGAGCCAAACTGACACAAATCAGATCACTGAAATCTAAAAATACATTTTTATTTCTTAGTACAGACCTTATACAATGTGCCCTATCGTCTGAATCAGTTAGAATGGCATGATGCCAAACTCACACATAGCAATACCATAAACATCAATATTACTTAGTGTACCAAACCCTAAACTAGCATCAGCTTAATACAGGACAGTTTATACCATATCTGATGTATGTAGTAACAAAAAATGATGATGATATACAGAATCAACCAAGTTTTATTATCAAAGATGTGTTATGAAGCCTATAATATTTACGTCCTGCAAAACAATTCATCTTGTCCTGTCCATTGATAGAATAGCATTTACTAATTCATAAATAACATGCAACAATAATCAATAAAATATTTCCATTCACTTACATGATGGATTTCCTCACACACTATATATTTTGTGACTCCTAGTTCTAAATTTATGTCCCCATAAAAAAAATTAAATATTGTTTTTCTTCTACTACTGACAGACTGATAGTGCAATTGATAGTATGCCACTATAGTGACTATTACTACTAAATGAAGATGCAAAAAAGTCACTTATCTGCATAAAATAAAGTTATGAATATTCATATCATTCATGCTAATGAGCCTTAAGTACATGGACATCCGACTGTCAGTTACCATTACTGTAATACACAGTAATACAGTACAACACACAACTATAAAGTCAACCAAGTAGCAAATAGTTAGTCAAAGTCAACTCAGGGTATCTCGAGGTGAAGAAATGGACTCTCAACATAACGGAACACTAGTCTAACAACTATCTATGTTCATTGCCAGCTACCAGTGTTTGCTTTTTTTCTTCTAGCATTGAGATAACAATGTTTAAATATAGTTGTTGTTTTTTAAAACTAATAGTCAGTCCACTTTTAAAATACCTACACAGCTGTGATTACCCAAGACCCTCTGGCAGTTGCTTCAGTACTTAATTTTTTTTAACTGAGGGAAGTAGGGATTCACAAAAATAAATGCTTGAGAACTGACTTATTTTCATTAAATTGCAAAAACTGAATCCCACAAAAATCAAGTATTTGACAGTACTTTCGATCAACACGTTACTGTGGTTACACCATCCTAATAGACAAATGAAACAGGCTGGAAACCAGCTAGCTCATCACCTATGACTAGTTGATAGTATTGATGGTCTGCATACAATATAGTCTGATATAGTATATTATAAAAAAAAAACCCATCCACAATGCTGGCGATATCCATTATGAAAATCCAATATGACTCATAACTGTTGTGTTCTCATAGTGCAACTTGAAGCAACTATTTGAAGGATGTGGCTGAAATATATTGTCAAACATGCTAGTGAAAAAACCAAAATGACTTGAGAAGGCTTAAAGGATGACTGAAAAAGAAAAGAAAGGAATGTCTGTTTAACTACACCTCAGAACATTTAAACTATGGTTATTATTATGACACTTGGTCTAGGTAGTGAGAGAAAACTCACTGCTGCCATATAAACTACTGCTACTGAATAATAGCATGGGATCTTTTATATGTACGTTCCCACAGACAGGACAGTACATACCAGAGTGTTTGATATACCAGTCAAGAGGGACAGATGAGATGAGGAAAACCCAATAGGGCTCCCTCAGACAAGGACCCTACCACTGACCTATATTCAGCCCACAGGATGGTTCGAATATTTGAATTTGAATGACTTATCATAAGCTCCTTACAAAACAAATCATTCCAGTTGAACACTGAGAACACATTTCCAGATGTCTGGACCAAGGGGAGGATCTCATAAAATGAAAAACTTTTGCCTTTAGCATATACTAATCAACGAAATGTGCTTTTAATAAAGCAGCAAATCGAAGTCCTAAGATATGTTAATAAGTTAATAAATACACACTAATCCAGAATCACAACTAACAGATGTATTTCCTCAAAAATTATATTAATCTATCACATTTTAAAAAGATTTATTCTGTCCCATTTCAGCAATCTGTGAAAGATGCTATAAGTGTAGCTTTATAAAAACTAGACTGAAAATATCTCACTGATGTTATCTAACATATTTACAAGACCATGTACAAAACATGGTTGAAATGAAATATGTTAATTCCACCAAGTGAAACACACAACATGCATCTCTCGTGTCAAGCATCATTTTAAACACACACTGTCACGCACAGTAAAAGTCATGGAATGTTTACTTCTTCAATGCAAGTAAGAAATTATCTCCAAGTTATGAGCTTATAACTGACACACAAATTGTAGCACTCACTTCCCTCAATACAATCTCGTACTCACGGCATAAAAATGTAACATGTAAAACTATTATAGATGTTAATAGCCAGAAAATGCATTATTATCAATGTGTACATCAGGATAATACTTCTGTCAATGCATTAAACACAGGGGAGAGGAGGTCTCTATCAGTATGGACATGAGCTAGTGACACTCGTCCATGCAGTCTCTTTCTCAACAATTCTATATGCAGTCTCTTCATGACCATGGGTTACCATTGTCCAGAGAATCTGTCGGTTAAAAGAAAAACATATTGGTAACTGACTAGACAGCTTTAGAATATATCTGTTTCAGCAAAAATGTTAACTGAATAACCTGTTATATCAATACCAAACTGGTCTTTGTAACATTAAGTAAAATACACAATTGTTTGTTTTCATAATGTGAAAAACCCTGATAACTCACTGTCAGCTAAAAATTGTAACAGAGTATGAGACAGCAAAATTTTGAACTTAATAAACAGTTATATGCATACCAAACTGCATTTTGTAATAATAAGTAAACTACACACAAAAGTGGTTTTCATATGTGAAATATCATTATAGTTGTAACTTAATAAATTAGGTATTTTGATTGTGTGCAGTTAGAGATATATATCTATTTATTATTCAAATCTTAATGTCCCATTTTCAGAAATTTACAAATGTGAACATTAAGTTACTGTATGATCATGTACGTATTTCTGCTCAAATTAATTTTGTCATGAGTGGTTCAATTCTTACATTTACACTACAAACATTCAGAAATGTTTAATAAATTATGTCTACAATACTGTAGATAATTCACTGAAATGAAAAAAACACCTTCAACATCATTGATGATTTCAACCATATGACTGGCTGTAGTGATGTTTGAACCAGTCTATGGTTTAAGGGGGCAAACACACTAGTGAGAGGTCATGAAAAAAAACAACGTACATGTGTATAATGATAAATGTACCATGAAATATATATAATTTACCTTGCAGTGTTGTTGAATCATTATTCTTGCTGAGATTCGACCGCCGCAGGTTTATTTCCTCCTCGCTCATTGGACGGAGATCTTTTCGTGAGATTTTAACGGGAGTAATACTTTGAGGGAGGTCGTTGTTGGATTTGAGAACAATGCGTGAAGAAGTGGGACGTGAACCTGCAGTGTCCAGATCCCTGACACCCACCTGGCTTGATTCTCTGGAAAATAAAACAGATGTGGCTAACAGTTATAACCTGCAGTGTCCAGGTCCCTGACACCCACCTGGCTTGATTCTCTGGAAAATAAAACAGATGTGACTAACAATTATAACAAAAAGAAAACTGAATACAAACCTAACCATTAAAACCTTATTATTTGCTTTAAAACAATCAACTAATGCAAATTTAGTCACATGGAAAAGACATCAATGTACCAACCTTTGATATACCAGTTACAGAGCTTTGATCAGAATGATTGAAAAAAACAAAAAAACAAACAAACAAAAACAAAAACACCCACAATGGGTAAATTATAAGATACTTCAAAAATGAAGATCAAAAATTAATGGATCAGGGAACATTTTGTTCAGTATGACGTCACGATTCGCTACACAAGTTCCAGAGATCACTACACTATTTTAAAACATTAAACAGTAGTTGCTAACCAATTTTCAACTGGATAGAAATAAGGTTAATCAAGATTTTGAAAACAAAAGTTCCCTATGCATAGGTGAATGAATGAATGAATGAAATGATGAGATTCCGTGATGAACAAAAACACTGGCTGTTGTGTATCAATGATATGTGAATAAAAGCTATGTAACATGAATTCAAAATGAAGATCAATTCCTAACTACAGTTAAACTTTATGACCTTTTGGTTGATTTATTTGTGTACTGTCCTTACCGACTAGACATGACATCTGTTGGTGTTCCCACATAACTGGACTTTTCCCTTGGAGTGGGAATGTAGCCCATTTTGTCCCTTGATCCAGTGAGAAGACCGGGCCGGTCACGTGGCGTACCGTTGTGTTTGACAGAGGCCTGATCCGTGGTACTCTGTATGGAACTCCCAACGTTAAAGTCTTCAAAACCTAAAGGCAAAAAGTACACACATTATTAGTATTACAAACAAAATGAAATAATATGTAGTGGCTTTTTTTCATTTCAGGTGTTTAAAAAATATGAGTGTATTAAAACTGTTGAAATACTACACTAAAAACAGTTACATGTATATGCTGATGATCAAGATTTGAAATATTTTAACAGACAACAGGACACATGGAATGTATAATAACGTACCGGTGTATTGTTACGTTATTTATCAGTCTTGCCAAAAACACATCAAGTTGTCTAGAATGTGAAAGCAGGTGTCAAAATTGGTTGAAATTCCTGCCAGACATTCAGTCTGGCAAACTACAAATTCTGCCGGCCCGAACCAAAATCTGTCGGACCAAACATGATTATCCATTATAATCATATTCATAGCTGCTAGTCCAACAGGACAGCAGGCAAACAATTGGTCGAGATGACAGTATTTTGAGCACTGTGAAAGAAATAATTTGCTACTACCATATACTGTTTAGGCAGCAAGAACATTTTAAAAATTAATATAAACATAGACTAATAAAAAGAGCAAGATTTTTAAATTTTCACTTCTAAGATTTCATTAGTTAACATAGTTCTGGCTTCCTATGAACTCGTGCACTGGCCTGTAATATACTGATAGCAGACATATTATAATTCAACATAGTTCTGGCTTCCTAAGAACTCGTGCACTGGCCTGTAATATACTGATAGCAGACATATTATAATTTAACATAGTTCTGGCTTCCTATGAACTCGTGCATTGGCCTGTAATATACTGATAGCAGACATATTATAATTCAACATAGTTCTGGCTTCCTATGAACTCGTGCACTGGCCTGTAACATACTGATAGCAGACATATTATAATCCAACATAGTTCTGGCTTCCTATGAACTCGTGCATTGGCCTGTAATATACTGATAGCAGACATATTATAATTCAACATAGTTCTGGCTTCCTATGAACTCGTGCATTGGCCTGTAATATACTGATACCAGACATATTATAATTCAACATAGTTCTGGCTTCCTATGAACTCGTGCACTGGCCTGTAATATACTGATAGCAGACATATTATAATTTAACATAGTTCTGGCTTCCTATGAACTCGTGCACTGGCCTGTAATATACTGATACCAGACATATTATAATTTAACATAGTTCTGGCTTCCTATGAACTCGTGCACTGGCCTGTAATATACTGATACCAGACATATTATAATTTAACATAGTTCTGGCTTCCTATGAACTCGTGCACTGGCCTGTAATATACTGATACCAGACATATTATAATTTAACATTAACATATTTGTCACGGTCAATGTGAAAAAAGACAGTGACTAAGTCAAGGTTACTGCTGAGACTAATAACAAGATATTCAATTCATTTTTAATGTATCCATTGCTAAGGGGGGGGGGGGGGGTTGGTTGGTCAGGACGTAGTCCAGTGGTACAACGCTCGCTCGATGTGCGGTTGGTGTGGGATTGATCCCCGTCGGTGGGCCCATTGGGCTATTTCTCGTTCCAGCCAGTGCACCACGACTGGTATATCAAAGGCCGTGGTATGTACTACCCTGTCTGTGGGATGATGCATATAAACGTAAATAAAATTCATTGCTGAAATGATCCTGAAGTTTGCTAGGTATTTCACCTTGTGAACTGAGAACTCCAGCCGATATCAGTTCACGAAGCTTCTTCTTCATATCCCGACTTGTCTTCTTGTAGTAGTATAGCTCTTTTTCAAGCTGATGCATTCTGCAGAAAAACCAAATACAAACATGGAAAAAAAACACCCCAGAAGATCAAAATAATGCATACAAAGAGTATAAAAATATGAATACAAATCATTGACAATTCTCTTTATTCAATTAACCAAATATTTTATCAGTAATCTAGTATTAAAAATAAAGTAGCATTAATGGCAAGCTACATATAAAGTGAGAGATGTAAAACAATTATTTACAGTTTATCAGTGCAACTGTCCAATTGTTTCTGATTTTGTTGTATTTAACAACATTTAAGGAGACAGTTTGATCTTCAGCTATAGTATATATTGTGACCGGGGACAATATATATATAAAAAACTGAGATATTCAGAAGTCAGTCCACACAAGTTTTACTTGTTTAACCTCACCTCATACTTGCACTGAAATATGCTGTTTTTAAATGTCTAATGCTTCACCATGAAACCGAATAGCAGTTTTTGTGACTTTTAAGTTCTGCCAAGGACAAGTAAACAAAATGACAGT
Source organism: Gigantopelta aegis (assembly GCF_016097555.1). NCBI lineage: Eukaryota > Metazoa > Mollusca > Gastropoda > Neomphalida > Peltospiridae > Gigantopelta > Gigantopelta aegis. Next base: position 74,263,445 of record NC_054707.1, on the reverse strand, counting down.
ACGTGTAAAAGGAAGAACTGGTAAGAAATGAGAGAGAACAATCCACTCCCATCACAGAAGTCAATCCTTTAGAGTTTTCCACAGAGAGGACTACATTCTGGAGCATGATTTGCAAGAAAGGAAAGGCAAGGGATTCTTGAGTTTGGTAAAGCTAAAAGTCAGTGTTCTTACTTGAGGCTATGAGTAGAATCAGCACCACCATTGTCTGGACTTCCCTCGGCCAGCTGGTGCATCAAGATCTGCATCTTCTGTTCATATTCCTTCTGCTGGAACATGAGCTTGCGATCCGTCTCCATTACCGAACGCTGTAGAGCTGCATCCAGCTCTCGAATCACACGCTCCTGCTCATCCACCTTCACCTGCGAGTAACACAGAATTAACGAGCCATCACATCTGAAAACCTGCAACTCAGCTTCACGTTAGAAACCGAGAAAACGCTGCTCAAAATTTGACATAATTTATTTTCATGTTGTGAAAGTGATGTCATCGATGCTGTACTTTTACAAGATATAATTAACATAGAGCATTAACATCTGAGATGTAGATTTTTGAGGTTATTAGCTGTTATAAATTATATATAAATTACTCTTTTTTTCCAAATTGTAGATTTTCCCACATGATGGCTAATTTATTTTATGTTAATTCTGGTTTTAAGAGATCAAATCTTTACAGAGGTTCTGTGCTGAACGGATATTTAAAAAAGGACTGTGAAAAACATCTGGTTTTGAGGAAATTACAGTTTACTGAAGGGTCCAGAAGCAGACTGCAGAGGTCAATCAAGATCTGTACCACCCATTTTACACTGAGCTACATCCCACCCACATATGAACTGAATGAACAAAACTTACCTCCATCTCACTGCACTGAAGGTTAACTCTGCGTTCCCCTTCCCTCAAATTGATAACTTTATCAAAATACTTGGAAAGTAACGTCTTCGTTTCAGTTAGTGACAAAGAGTTCAGACGATTCATCAAGTTATCTTCACTCTGTAAATAAGTTAATCAAACTAGAAAAAAAAACCCACTTCAGGATTATTTTTCAATTATGCCTTTTCTTTTTAAAATCAAGTTAATAAGAAGTGAACATCATTTCATAAGAGGTACATGTAATGTGTTCAATGTGTAGAATAATGTGTTTATTAACTTTAATGTGTTAATTAATTTAATTGACTTGTGTATCTCTTTTTATAAAAAGAAAGTAAAGGAAAGAAATGTTTGTTTAATGACATTTCAGTACTTTTAAAACAACAGTTATCTGGTGTAATACATGGTTACTGTGGAATCTGGTCTCGACAGAGAAGAAACTGGCTACCAACACATCAATTACTCCTACCGAATAACTGGGCAGGAAGCAGCCCTGTTGTAAAGTGCTTGCCTAGTGCGTGGTCGGTCTGGGATCGATCCCCATCAGCGGCTCAATTGGGCTATTTCTGGTTCCAGCCAGTGCACCATGACTGGTATATCAAAGGCTGTGGTATGTGATATCCTGTCTGTGGGATGGTGCATATAAAAGATCCCTTACTACTAATGGAAAAATGTAGCAGGTTTCCTCTCTAAGACAATATGTCAAAACTACCAAATGTTTTACATTCAATAGCCAATGATTAATAAATCTGTGCTCTAGTTGTGTTGTTAAGCAAAAGTAAACTTTAACCAACTAAACAGCAGAATTTATTTGCACTTTTCCATAGACATGACACAACGTACCATGGTCTTTGATATTCTGGTCATGGTGCACTGATTTGGTTGGGCAAACCTTAATTCCCATGAAGGGGGATCGATCCTATGACCCATCGCACTATAAGTTACATACTTCATGTCTATAGCACAGTTAAAGCATGTGCTTTCAAGCCAGTCCGTTAGGGCTTAATTAAGATAATGACTTTGATGCTTATATTAAATGAAGGTTTAAGGTTGGAGTGGGTAATTAAATACAAACCCTGTATCAAAAGCCCCTAACTCAATGACTTTATAACTGTATTCTGTATGGGTAACCATTTCTTCAAATAAAGGAAAACTTTAGATTCAGTCTCAAGCAAATGTTTTGTGCAGCATACGAACCTGTGCCAACAGCTGTGACTGGCGTAGATCCATCTGTTTGCTTTCAATGTTGTCATTCTTAAACTCAATGGCTGCATCAAGGGCTTCAATCGCTTCATCCAATTCAATTAATCTACAACAAAAACAAATCAATTTCATGCAGTATAATATGTATATAATATATGAGTATATTTGTGCATTTGGATCCAAAGGATTCACAAAATAATTATTATAATAAATTGAAAACAAAAAGCACTCTAACTTTCATTCAAGAACAACAAACAAACATCAATTATTCTAATACATTATAAACAGCACTGCATATTTTAGTTGTATATTTACTCTTTACAAACCGACCATGAAGATAATGCATTTCCTCCACCTCCCCACAAAAGTCAAATTAATACATAGCTGCCTCACACCCAGTTGCTGTCATCTTCCAATGACTTGATATTCCAAATAATAAATGGCTGTGCCTCAATGAAAAACATAGTACTGCCACTGCTATGTAACAGTTCATGGTTATTGTAGTACACAACTAGAAATATGTGGGGCCGAAATAACAAAGCCTGTTTATGTCTCACACACATGTAACTATATACATTTAAACACTTGCGTTAAAGACAAACAGGCTTCGTAAAATTCGGCCTGTGGTTTTCCAACATTACACACACCTTCTCTCCTCTTTGGGGGACAACACCTGACCCTCGTGAATCTTTTCATCCATGGCTGACCTCTGTTTTCTAAGCTTCTCGCGAGTGTGTTTCAGATGAGCAATATCTTCTTTCAGCTGCTTCTTCTGTTCTTCTGGTGTTTCTGCCAACTCTTTCTTCTTCTCCTCTATTTTTTTGTCCACCGTATCTAACTTAGCAGATATTTTCACAAGATCCTAGTTAAAGACAACAAGGACACAGTATGATTATTCCAGTAAATACATTCGATGGGCGGCTCTCTCACACTTTATACCATCTGTCACAATTACCATAATTTGACTCTTACATATACCGAATGATAATTTAAAACAGCAAATACTTGTGAAGTCGAGACTTAAGTTTTTAACATGAAAATATCTACGTCTTTGAGCTGCTGAAGAGTTGGATCAAGTTGGTTTGTTTGTGTGTGTGTGTGTGTGTGTGTGTGTGTGTGTGTGTTGTCTGGTGTTGTGTTGTATTGTGTTGTGTTGTGTTGTTGTGTGCGTGCATGCATGCATGTGTTTGTAAAGCCATGTTATTTTCAATTAAAACACCAATAAATTTAATACTAGGTAAAATTTTAGGTATGCAAAAAACATTTATTAAAATATTTATTCAAAACCAAAAAAAAAATTGCAACAGTCTGTATCAGTTGTATCTCTTGGTTGGGATGTCCCTGACTAAACAGACACTCGTAACAAATTCCTTTTATCCGACATGAAATCTCAGACAGAAACTCACCTGACTCATCATCTGACTTGACCTCAGCTTCTTGATCTCCAGCTCACTCTTCTCTGCCAGCATGTTCTCCTTCTTAGCTACAATGGCCTCTCTACGAACCAGCTCCTGAAAAACACAAATCAGTTATTAGCATAGTCTTTTTATACCCGCTTAAATCAAAATTACATCATTTTTTGAACATTTTGCATTTCATTGTTTCCTAGTTATGTCTGAAAATTATTTAACACGGTCTTTGTTGTTCATAAAAATAAATAAACAAACATTCTGAGAGTACTGCTAAAGCAACATCCGGAAAACTATATTGGGTACAGACAGATGGACAGATGGACAGACAGGACGGAGATAAAACCTATAGTCCCCTCCAGTTGAACTGGTAGGAGACTAATAATACTGATAATAAAGAATCCTGACACTTGCTTTCATAAAATCTGGACGACACACAAGCACATATAATAATCTTAATAGATCTTTTAACTTATAAACCCTTTTTCAACGACAGGTTAGCACATTCCATGGCCTTTGATGTAAAAGTACCAGACACAGTAACATAAAAGACAAATTAAACACTAACTTCTTGCAGTTCCTCGTTTTGTTTTCTCATGTGTAGTACTTTCTCTATCTCTTCATCGACCCATTTTTTCTGTTCCTCAAGCTTACTATAGTCTTGCCTGGAAGCAACAAATTAATCAGAAATAAAATTGTATGTAATTACACACAGCAGATTATGTCACAATAAGCATCTTTTTAAATATTCATATCTAAAAGATATCCTGCAAATTAGGAGAGGATTTTGTTTGTTTTGTATGTTAAAGTGACAAAGCCTAGCTTTAACCTGTGAAAATGAACACATCTGAATACAGTTACAACACAATAAAATGGGGAGTCTGTGATGTTGAAAGGGGGAAATACCCTCTAAAAATAGACAAGAGCTTCTCTCCGGAAATGTTACTTCCAAGAGGTACGTGCATGTTTAGAATTATTAAACATGCATTTCAAACACCAGGATGACCAGAAACACTTTTGGATGTATGGAAATGGATAATCTTAACAATAAAATGCAAGTGATATTTAATTTCAATTACCAAAACAGCTCCAACAGTGAAAGATATGTTGTAGTGTTTAAAAATTAGAGTGTCACGTTAAACACTTCCACCATTTGTCTCAACCTTTTTGTAACCTATTATAGGAAGTGTAATATATCTTTTTTATAATTGAATTACACATCACAATAAAATATTGTACAAAGAACAAAGAATCAGGGACACAGGGATAAGTTTGCTAACTTCATAGAACATTATTTTATATGAGAAAAAAAAGAAGAAAAAAAAGAAGCTGAAATCAGATAAAAGACTGAGAACACAGACATTACTTAGAACTTGTTTAAATTATTGAATCCAATGTGTTTCTGGTCATCAAGGTGTTGTAGCTCCAAATGTATTTTATGTCAAACAGAAAAGGTGCCTACTTGAAATATTAAGAGTTTGTAACCTAAACAACAGAACAATAAAATACAAATTCAACATGTTTGTCATGTCACAAACTATAAAATATGAAGAAAACTTCAAGGAATCACCAGTGTTGTCAACTACTAGTTTGCCGATAACAAATCTTACATGCTGATGGGTGGCAATGATCCAGATCGTAACCTCCAACTACTAGTTTGCCGATAACAAATCTTACATGTTGATGGGTGGCAATGATCCAGATCGTAACCTCCAACTACTAGTTTGCTGATAACAAATCTTACATGTTGATGGGTGGCAATGATCCAGATCGTAACCTCCGGTTTGCTGCAGCTATTTCTTCATTCTTACGTCTAAGTATTTTCTGCTGTTGTTCATTCTTCAGTTCCAGTTCTTTGACTCGCTGAAGCTCTTTTTGCATTTCTCGCTGAAAACGTGTCAAAGAAAATATAAGCTGCAACAATACTCAAAGAAATTGTTTAGAATAAATGAAGCAGCCGTGTAGAAACAAGTCTGCAACTACACTGTTATGTCATTTCCTTCTAAATGGTCATGAGCAGTAAGTTTTAAAACACATTAAAATACCTTAAAAGTTTAACCATAACAACTGAAATGAAGTTTTTAAAATCTGCACTGTTCTTCTGTAATTCTTTTGTTCAATTCACATTAAGACTACAAAAAACATATGCTCACAGCATTACTTGGATGAATTTAGGCATTTATATATTAATACATTTTGTCCTTTTGAGGCAAAATATGTACAGTAACATGTTTAACTCATCAAAATCAAACTAAGGCTTTTTTTTTTATAATTGTATCAAATAGTTTCCTACAAAAAATATTTATTTTCCTTTCACACAACTGTTCCATCCCTTTACAACTCAAAAGCTGTCTGGGCTCAGCCTCAATCAAGCCACAGCCAAATCTGATTTGAAGATTCCAGAAATGAGAATACATTTTCACTAGAAGGTGAACTAGATATACTGACTGATCAGGGTACACATTAATTTCCATACAGATAAAATTAAACAATTGATTGTGTAATTTGTTTTTCAACTATTAGTGATTTATTCAGGCCTTCTGTGGGTCCAAATATAGACCTCTTTCCAAAAGAAAGTGGCACTGAAAATTCCCAATTTATATATTTAATTATGTCTGTTCTAATAAATGACTTTACCAGTGATGTACTGCATCATTCAATGGCTGAAAAAATACCCCAAGTATGAATTAGTCATGCTAATTTTCCCAATCTCAAAAGACATGGGGATGTTGGCCAAAACCTGGTAACATACCTCTAATTTAGCTTTCTGCTCAGTTTCGTCTTTAAACTTCTTCTGAAGATTCTCGTAATGCTGTTTCATGCGATCCACGGCCAATTCCAGATCTTGTATTCTACAAAACACAATGGTTAATTGTAAATCATTTAGTGGCTACAGACTTGTGGGCTTTAAAACCCCCCACAAATTAGTTGTTCTAACCTCGTTTGTTTTGAGTATAAATTCTGAGCACCCAACCTTCAACCATCAGAACCAACTCTGTGCAGCGGCATCAACTGAAGTTGACTCAAATTATTACAATCTGTAGTAGATCTAAATTATTTCTAGATTTGAATAAAAACCATTTTTCCCCACTAAATAAATTTAAGTGGAATCCCATTTTAAATCTAAATTATTCCCAGACTGTTATCTGCACAAGACTCAACATAAAAGTCAATCTACATTTGTCTGATCTGTTCAAGACAGTGAAAGAAAAAGTTAATGGGTGAAATGTAAAAAAGAGGAAATCTAGAGGGGTCTTGGAAATTCTTGAAATCCTAGGTTAAAATCTGTGCCATCCGACACATTTTGGAGGAAAGGACAATTAAAATGCGAGGAAACACAATGTTCTATGAGAGGAAAACAGCTGATCTGAGGTGAATTCCCACCCCAGGAAAAGGGGATAGGGACACCATGTACAACATAACAGCATGACAACCAGGAATTTTTAACAAGCTTAAGACATGGGATTATAACATTTGTCTACTACTGGATTACCAATGAAGAATATATTCACTTGTTATATAATAAGATACTAAACTTCACCACTGTACTGACCAATACATTTTCGTCTATCTATAGCAGAGAAGATTCCATATCCATATATTTTGGGATTTTAAATGATTTGAATTATACACTGGGTGTACATTCTTCTTCAGCTGACACCAGTTACAATAAGCACTGTTGCAAAAATGTTTAAATAGTCAACATTATGTGTGTGTGTGTGTGGGGGGGGGAGGGTTGTGAAAAATAGGTCAGTTTTCCAGATTACTATTCATGTGTGTTATTTTCAGTTTTTTATTTGAGATTCCACAGACTATATACTTTGTGATATATCTGCCTTCAAATGTCTTAACACACTTACTTTTTCTCGTTCTGTATGGCAAAATTAACCACCTTTTCCGTTTCCTTCTGCTTCTTTTGCAGCGCCGTCATCTTCATTTTTGCTGCTTCTATTTTCTTGTGATAATCTCTGCAAAAGAAACCAACAGCTCCCATTGAAGACATAATAATACAGATGCGAGCTGTTCTATAATTACCAGGTGGGGTAAGTTGGCAAATCTTTTTAAAACTAAATAAACAAAACATATTTGAATTTAACACCAACCATGCAGAACAAAAAACAAGATTTATCATCTACATGTAATTACAGAATTCACACTGTGCACCCCCACCCTTGCCCAACAAACACCAAAACAAATAAAGACATACTACATGTAGTTTGTATAACGGCTGTTCCCAAATTCTGTCAATACCCACAATGCATTAAGAAAACAAATTTAATGACTAATTTAATTTAATCTCTACTCCCTCAAAATGTAACTCAGATAATAAGCTTTGTACAATCAGTCTCGGTGGTGTCATGGTTATGCCGTCGGACACAAGGCTAGTAGGTATAGGGTTTGCAGGGTTTAACAACTCAATGGGTAATGTAAGGCCCCTACACACTCTTCTCTCTTGCTAACCACTAACAATTAACAACTAACCCTCTGTCCTGGACAGACAGCCCAGATAGCTGAGGTGTGTCCCCAGGACAGAGTGCTTGAAGTTCAATTGGATATAAGCACGAAAATAAGTTGAAATGAAATGAAAATAATTACCAATACTGGTTATCAGTACCCTACAAAAGAATTAACATGCATGGGAAGAAAATTGAAAATCAAAAGTTAAATAAAAATGTTAAAATACAGACCACTAGTAGTTATTCAGGGACATGTTTATTGTTTATACTACTGTCCGCTAATAACAGTCATACAACAGCACATTGGTATTAAAATCACATTACAAAACATTGACACTCACTGTTGTAGTTTTTGTTTTTCTGCCGTTTCTTGTATTTCTTTTGCTTCAAGGTCCTGCAGAGCCTTTTGCGTTTCAACAAGATCCATTTTAACCTGGTCTGCTTCCTGAGAAATGTGAACCACAAAACACCTTGATATTTATGACTTAAAATAACTGAATTAGGATGCTGCCTACCAAATGATATTCCCAAGAGGTACTATGTTCAGACAGATGGACTAACCTCCATGCAAAACATACTTTAACAGTTTTAAAATTATATTATTATTAAAATAATTACATTACACTCCCCACTCCAAATCTGTCTATATCAGCCACAAACTATATGGTATCTGTGAACAAGTAACATTTATATGGAGATCAAAATACATTTCATATGCAGAAAAGAAGTGGTATGAAGTGTCCTTTATTAAAATACTGTTTTTATAGGTGTCCTTTACACCAGATTCAACTGTAAATTGATTGTTATGCATTTTGAATACATCCATTATCCATTATAGAATACTTCTATTCAAAATAGTGCTTGAACTATTAAGTACCTCTAGTTTAATACCAGTTTTGAGTAATTGTAATAAAACACTGAATTTTGAACCTACCCTCTCCAATGCCCGGACTTTCTCAGCATATTGCTTGTTCATTGTGGTAGCATCCTTGCCGCTCTTTACCAACTCTCTGATCAACTGTTCCTTCATTCTGAAAGATAATATAACAGGCCTTAAACATTTTCAGTGGTTGCGTGCTGGGATACCAGTTTATAAAATCTGGTAGCCCTCAATAAAAATTAGTAGCCCCATATAAACAAAAATAGAAATAGTTACGTAATGTTTTTTTCTGCTTTTCTTTTTTTGCTTGTTTTATTATTATTAAAATGGCCAATTTATTTATTATAAATTATTTATTATTATTATTATTAATATTATATATTTATTAATATCAAAGAAACATACTTAGTACAGTACATCCTAATGACCAAAGGCTGATATTACTGTAAAGCAAGTATTTTTCAACTGTATGACAAATTTAGTTTACCTGGATTTAAACACTAATATTAGCAATTAATTAATAACATGACTTTCTAAAACTAGCTCTTATTTACATCTAAGTGCCGATGACTAAACAATCTACTGAGATATTGATGGAAACATCTTGTTCTTTCTTAGACAAGGGAACTGACACTTGGAGCAGTACTGCTGATGTTTCCCTTAGCCCATCACTCCAGTGGGTACTTATATTTAATCTGATGACTGAATAAGTATATTAAATAAAAATCGCCCGTTACACATGCCGTATATTAATAGCTAGATCTCTCATCTTCTAGTTTGACTCAAGCACACTGAACTGGGCCTGTTTTTACCCCCCTCTTCCTCTCCCCCCACGTTACACTTACCATATATTAAAACTACATTCCCTGGAATATTTTTATTATTTAAGCATATAGAACAGAAAATCCAATTACATTTGGTGCATATATGACGCCGCACTCCGCATTGGTTTCACTACGCTGGCTTATCCAGGTCAAAAACAAAGCCAATATTTTGAAAGTGGGACACTTTTGACGGGCTCATACCGATCTCGGTTTTCACTGGCTTATCACAAGTATAGAATTCCCCAACAATCACGTGAGATTTCGCAATTTTTGAACAAATTTAACTGTCTTGATTGAGGGGTCGTCTCATATCTCCAAAACATATTTATATCCATAGAGGTATGGTACGCCTTTCCAGGGGTCGGTGGGTGGGGGATTTGCCTTGAAATTTTGACAGTGGCCAGCTGTTGGCATACACGTTACATGTAAGGGGGTGTTACTAATTACGTAACACTCTAGGGGTAGAGGAAGAGGGTACTGTGTTCGATTTATGTAACATTTTTCAAGACTATGTTATTTTTATTAATTACTTAGACATAAAAAGGTGTTTTTTGGAAATGCGCTGTCAGTCTAGGATCGATCCCCATCGGCGGGTATACAAAAAGACCAAGGTATGTGATATCCTGTCTGTGGGATGGTACATATAAAAAAATCTCTTGCTAAAAAAAAAATGTAGCGGGTTTCCAAGGCGCGTGTGAAGGGATTTCAGAAGGGTTGGGATTATAGACTGTGTTAAGCAAAGTTTATATGGGGCCATGCTCCCCCCAAAAAATACATTTCTTTGTTTTTTAAGCTTGGGCAAGTAAGGGTTTCGACCTCCAATACCCTCCCCCTGCACATGCACCCGATTCCTCTCTAAGATTATATGTTAAAATTACCAAATGTTAGACATCCAACAGCAGATGGAAGGAAGGATAGGATATGTTTTATTTAACGATGCACTCAACACATTTTATTTACGGTTGTATGGGGTCGGATGATTATTAAATCAATATGCTTTATCTTTGATGTCGTTAAACAACCCACCCTCCACCCCCCTCCCAACTTTACCCTTTCCAAACGAAATAATATTTATTTGAATTTGTCGATTTTAACACGTATAGTATATTTTATTTTAAAAATATATACATGATTAACGTGTTACTAGTATACAAACTAAACTTTGAAAGTTCTTCTAACACTTTATAAAATATCAGTTCTGAAATAGGAAGGTATGTCTGTCGATAATACGTTGTCAAGATCAAACCGGTTTTAACTAAAGACTCTAGTACCGTATCCTCAATCGAATGTTCTTCGTACAGCGCAAGATTTCTCTTTTAATTTTTTGAGACGAACCCTACAATTTGAAATTGGCAAACGCACGTGTTAACTGAAACTGACAACAGGCTGTCGTTTGTGCTTTGCCGAGCTATGGTGGCACAGGCGACAAATCAAGCGTATACGTTTGACGATATCCGTTCATAGCGAACACACACGACTTTTTTAAAAGTGTATTTGAGCTTGTATTTCACATTTGTACATGATGTTATAATATGGTAACCAGATAATGTTACTTTAATAGCGAGATCCCTCATCTTCTGGTTTGATTCGAGCACCTTGAACTGTGCCTGTTTGTACTCCCCTCGTCACACTTACCGTATATTAATAGCGAGATCCCTCATCTTCTGGTTTGACTCGAGCACCTTGAACTGTGCCTGTTTAATCTTCTTCTTCTGTAACTCAGTGCTGTTGCGAGTCTCGATGTTGATGAGTCTGCTCTCCTGTGACTGTCTTTCCATGCAGTCAATACTCTCCAGAATCCGCGTGCTCGACCGGATGCTGGTCACTGCAGTCAAATGAAATTATCACTCATGTATTCTGTACAAGATCTATTTATAAACTTAAACACTTTTAAAACTTGTCTTAAAGCAATCAGTTTAGGAAGAAGGCTTTTAGAAGAATGTATATGTCACATTTTAAAGCTGCTGACTATAGGTTCTGACATATATTTCTTTTTGTTCAATCTAAATAAAATTAGCTCCCCTATTACATGTGGATCTAACAGCACAGCAGCCCGTTGGAGCTCATGTTCAGTTGACCTTTCATTCGACCATTCAAAACCGTACTTGCAAAATCATGCCAGTGATTTGAAAAGAATTTGAAAACATTCGGGATTATGCCGAGGGTATACGAAATGATTCGGGTGAATTACAAAGTATGCCAGAAACTAATTTCAATATAAAATTTTATATAAAATTTGTTTCAAGACGAAACAAAAAACCATGATGGTATAGCCATAAAATCTGTTTATACTAGTATACAATCCAGAGTTTATTACTGCACTTTTCCCCCTGTTTTTTCAATGTTGAAATAGACCAACAAGTTTGCCTATTGCATAAATAGTCTCGACCGATATTTTTAGAATTTGTATGCTTTCGAATAATGCTATAAAAGGCGACGTGTAATTGGTCGATATTTAAATTGTTATTTATAGATGAAATGTCACCTGGACATGGGTGTCCACACAATGCTGTTAGATCTACTGGTAGACCAGTAGAGCTAATTTTAATCAGATTGCTTTTTGTTTTGCATAAAATTAATTTTTAGCTACTACAAACACAAAGATGATCATCAAGAAATGTCACCAAACAAGGTGTCTAAAACACAGATCTGCATATAAAATGATTATAGCATGTGTGAATGCAATGCAAAGTAGAGCATCATTAATTTTGAACCATATCGACTGTATGAAACCACCATCAAGACATACAAGTACATAACAGGAAATAATCTCCACTACAAAATCTATGGCCATTAAAATCTCAAACAACACAGAAATCTGAAATACATACATTGTATTCATGAGCAGATAATCCTTTCATGAACAATTCCTCCACATGATATACAAAGTTAATTACCAAAACGTAACAATAAATAAATACAGTTAAACACTGTTACCTTAATGTTGAAGGGACCAAACAAATAGACTGAGATAACAGTGGCTCGAAACAAACAAAATAGATAAGGTAAGATATTATAATTCTGTACTTTAGATGGCCTTTGCCCACTGTACATGTTACAATCTTTGTCTATACCTCTAAATATATCACAAGTAGTAATTAATAATAAAACATATAAATATTTATCTGTATGTATGCATACATGTATATTTATGTCACTATAAAACGTAACAAATGTTAATAAATATTATGTCAAGGAACAGTTTGTCGACTTCGAGAAACATCGTGGTGACAAGATAGCAGAGTTTATGATAATAAAATTGTACTGTATGCTGAAACTTTTAATTTAAAACAAGTATCTACTGATGACAATAACCTGGAATGCTTCTTCTCACATCTGGAAGTGAATCAATTGACAGACGGTTTTCTTTATTGTCATCGCCACGCACCTGTTTCTTCACTCGGTACGTGCCACGACGGACAAGTGGTGATATGTCACTAAGAAAATAAAAAATCATGTCAATCAGAATAAAAACAAATGGCATTCATATGGTGTTCTTTTACTTCCTATAAGACAATAGTAGGGAAAGGTTAGTTCTAATTATTTGTTAAATTTCATATCAGCACATTATTTTAATCTATGGCTGTAAACTGTGTAACATACAAAAAATTTCAATATTTTATATCCATTTTCACATGAATATACCACTGTCCTTGATATATTAATACAGTAAAAGTCATACGTGGAATTGGTTACACTCTCAGGCAGGTTGTAATATTAATGAAACTAATAGAGTGAAAGTCGTACGTTGAATTGGTTACACTCTCGGGCAGGTTGTAATATTAATGAAACTAATAGAGTGAAAGTCGTACGTTAAATTGGTTACACTCTCGGGCAGGTTTTCGTCACTGAATGTTTGATGGAGGACCTCGTCACTGTCCTCTAGCCGACTGACAAGAAGCTGGCTGCGGGCGCGGAAACTCTGCATCACTCGCTCCAGAGAAAACAGCGCCGGGCTGCTCTTGATGTGGCGTGATGGGGGACGCAGGAGTGAGCCATGCTATTTGTAGGAAAGAAATTAAAAAACAATATATATATATATATATATAATATGATGATGAACTACAGTCCATCCCAGTGTGATAGTGGATGCACCTAAGAGCCATGATATTTTTATGAAGAAAAAAAATAAAATAATACAGTGCATTCATAGATGATCATCTCAATGCATTAAAAAATAATAATAATAAACTTCTTTTTTTTAAAGCAATAAAAAAAATGCAGTTAAAGTTTTAATTTAAACTTTTCTCATGCACTATGATGAACACCCACTGGTGCAACCATACATCATGTTTCCCTCATCTTGGACTTATAGTCTGTGAGATATGGAGCTAAACATGAAACTTTACAGTTGGGCTAAAAGCAAAAGTTGATGCCATCACAATGGTCGGAAAAGTAATACCGATATCTTGCCTTTTTATTTCACAAGACAAGACAACAAAAAAAATCCAGGATTTTTTTTTTTTTTGAGTTAGTTTGGTAAGATATGGTTAAAATTAGACTTCAACCTTGATAAGCTGCTTAGAAACTTTTGATTAATAACCAGCTGTTTACAACAAGACATGACAAATCTAGATCAAATCATGAGTATCTGTAATTGTCAGCTGTTTACAACAAGACATGACAAATCTACAACAAATCGTGCGTACCTATAATTGCCAGCTGTTTACAACAAGACATGACAAATCTACAACAAATCATGCGTACCTATAATTGCCAGCTGTTTACAAGAAGACATGACAAATCTACATCAAATTGTGCGTACCTATAATTGCCAGCTGTTTACAACAAGACATGACAAATCTACATCAAATCGTGCGTACCTTTTCATGGTTGCGGTGGAGGTGTACAGGAACTGATTTGGGCCGTCTTCCAGTAGTTGGTGGAGCACTGGACGTCACTGTGGCATTGTCCATTATACTGCTGTCACCCACCAGATTGTTCTGAAATTACACACACGGAACTCACTGACAATGAAGATGAAATGAACTGGGCCCCGTTCCACGACGTGATCTTAGCCCTAAGATTACCGTAAGCACATATCTACCCTATGCACTTAAGCTGATCTTAGGGCTAAGATTACCGTAAGCACATATCTACCCTATGCACTTAAGCTGATCTTAGCCCTAAGATTACCGTAAGCACATATCTACCCTATGCACTTAAGCTGATCTTAGCCCTAAGATTACCGTAAGCACATATCTACCCTATGCACTTAAGCTGATCTTAGGGCTAAGATCGCTTTGTGGAACGGGGCCCTGGTATGTTATGCAATGGAATCAATTCTGCAAACGTAACTGTCTTTGTAATATTTGAAAATTGAAAACAGAGCATCCAATTTAATAGTTTTCTTCATGATGGACCATTTGCTTAATGAACCTACATGTATCTTAGTTGCTTATTCCATTAAACATGTAGGTTACTTAAAAAGAACTGTTAGCATTGTCACCCAAATTGAAATATTCCTCAAGTGCTTAAGTGAACAAGCTACAAAAATGAGATACTAAATCAAAGTACATGTAGTTGAGAATAAATATACATGTATGTGCTGATAGCAAATGCACTCAAGTTCAAGTTTATTTAAACTTGACTAATACAGCACAAGTACATGTATATACAAATCCATACAAACAAGGACAAAAACAATCAATTGTATGATTATTTTAGTTAACTAAATGTAAATTGCAATACTGCATAAATACAAATTAGTGTGAAAAATATATTTGTCTGTGAATCATCTTAATTATCAGTTTAAGAGTAAAGTACATGTATATAGTACCATATTTCTGTCATTGTTTAAGTACATGTATATAGTACCATATTTCTGTCATTGTTTAAGTACATGTACATGTATAATGTTCAATATTTCTGTCATTGTTTACAGTGAATGTGAATCAAAACAAAGTTAAATTTGCCATTAATACAACTGTCATAACACTACAGAATCAATATGTAGAATGAAATTGAAGAAAAATTAATAAAGTAATGAATACATGTACATGTATACAAGTAATGATGGAATAGCACAGCCAACAACATTATAATTTATATACATGTAGACAGATATAACTGTTACAGAAAATAAATAAGTCCTGTCAAGAGTACATAAACAATATTAGAGAACAGATAAAGCCATATAAAATATTTTGTTAACGATAATAATTCTAGTTTAGTACAAAGAAATGATTAAGTTAACAAACTACTTGCACAGCATGACTGAAAATGTCCCCATTTTAATTTATTTAAAAAAAAAAAGAAAAAAAAAGGAAAAGAATATTTGAGTCGAGTTGAGTAATTTTATTAACATGCTTATATATCCATACATGGTTCAGGCACGTAGAATATTTGTTTAACAACATCCCAAAAATATGGCTGTTATGGGTACCGGTAACATGTGTTAATTATGACACATATAATTCATAAAATGTAGTCTAAAAATGATAACAATAAATGTGACTGAAAGACACATTGTAGAATTCAGTGCTTGTGCATCTATAATATTACTATAAAATAATTGAGCTTTTGTGCCTTAAAATATGTGCTTTGTGGAATGCATTGTTTGACACTTAATAGCCGATGTGTATTTTTGTGCTGGGGTGTCATTAAACATTCATTAATTTATTTATTTGTGGAATTCAGTGCATGAGCAAGTATTTTATTATATGTAACGCAAAAAAGCTGTTCATATGACTTAAAATACAATTTATAAAAGGCATGTTTTGGGTGGGTTTTTTTAATTAAGTGTGACAACTATCAATTAGATGTCACTCCCCCCCCCCCCCAATATACATTTTTAAGGATGCTGTGTCTGATATGAGGTTATTTGAACCAAAATGTACATTACTTATGACAGAAAATACTACATGTAAATGTATGCGGTTCACAACACACATATTAAAAAATGCAGTACCTGAAAACCTATTGCATGATACAATTTGGGGATAACTATGCTGTATTTGACCATTTGCAGATGTTAACGCTGGGGTTTTTGTCACAAATTGAGTTTTACCAGTGACGGGTAGTGGAGATGGTAAAACAGATATTTTGCGATGTAAAGCCAGTATTAATGTCCGCAAATGGTCTAATACAACACAGTTATCTCCATTCTCATCCAATATATGCATTAAAAAACAAAAGCTTAAATAATAATTTTTTGGAATGTTAACAAAAACCTGATCACTACAATCGAGTTTCAAGTCATCCAACTCATAAAATAATTATTATAGTATTTTGTTTTACTAACAACAATGCCAAGCATTATTACCGATTTTACTTATTCTGAATATTCATTACGACAACTGGTGCTCGATAATGAATATTTATAATTCACATCGTTACCATTACTTACTTCCCCATTCCTGTCAGGGTCACAGACATGATGTCACACACACGTTTATCAACAGCATTTACATCATAACATTTTAAGGAATACACATTTTAGTTCAGAAAAGATTCAACGGTGAAATTGAAAAAAAAAGTAGGTACATGCAACTAAACATTGAGAAGTAACGTACAAATATGTAAATAGGCTTTTGGGGAATCACCCAAATTCCTGACACATTAATGCTGGTTTTACTGCCACAAATGGATTTGATTATCCAATCAAATTTCACATTATATGCAGAGTGAATTAGATTATGTGTTATATATATTTACAGAATGCTGTGCCTGAGCATTACCAAGCTCAAGTAGCCTAAAATACCAACAAAACAAAAAAATTGCTATATTGTGTTTGAAAAACAGATTCAGTTTATATGAAAATAAACATTGTAGAAGGTACAAATACATGTAAAGCAAGGTGCTGTGTGAGAACAATAAACAGGTTTACCACATGTAAAATGTTAGTTTTGGTAGGCTGAACTGGAGCATTAGTAACAAAAATGTCACGCTGAAAATTAAAACAATGAAAATAACATGCAGCTGTCATATAATACAGAACAATTCAACTCGGTGGCAGGTGTGCTACTGTAAACTGTTTGTCTGAAGGTTAGTTAGTTAATTAATATGAAGGAAGGTGCGTAAGGATTTAGGCAAGTAGGAACATGTAGGTAGATAGGTAGGTAGATAGGTAGGTAGGTGGATTAGGTAGGTAGGTAGGTAGGTAGGTAGGAAGGTAGGTTGGTAGACCTAGAAATGTACATAATTTAATAATATTTGTAGGAAATTATAGTCCATCCCACAGGGAACGCCTTTTTTTCATACTTTAGAATTGATTTCTAAGCCGATTATTTCCTAAATTACACACGCAATTTGTAATTGTTCCTCATTTCAAAAACACTTTTACT
Source organism: Gigantopelta aegis (assembly GCF_016097555.1). Classification (NCBI taxonomy): domain Eukaryota; kingdom Metazoa; phylum Mollusca; class Gastropoda; order Neomphalida; family Peltospiridae; genus Gigantopelta; species Gigantopelta aegis. The sequence continues at coordinate 74,245,524 of NC_054707.1, read as the reverse complement.
TTTTTTCGCATATCAAACCAAACTGAAATTATTCACAAAACATTGACTGACTATAGGTGGGTTGATAGATGGGTGCAGACAGGCAGGATGAGGGTGTGTGGGTGTGGGTAATTTTTGGCATGCTTCCATCAGAGAACTGTTCACCGCACGGCTGTCGTGGACACAACCTCTGACTTCGCCAGAGAATTATGTCCATGACAGGGAGGGAGTGGGGGTCGAGCTATGGCTTTAAATTTCGTTTAGTATTGGCTAATTGATAGATAACAAAATGTATATATATATATACATATATAACAAAATAAATAAAGAAGTCAAAACAAGCTAGGTAAATAAAACCAGTTTCACAGTAAAATAACAATAACAACAATTTAACAATCTGTTGTGATTTCAAAGAGCTTAATACCAAAAAAAATTAAAACTGATAACTTTAACAAAATACAATGCTGATGTTTACCCAACAATACCCTGAGTTTAATCTAACCTTTTGTTCATTTTGCTGAAAGCTAGCTAATGACGAATTTAGCTAAAAACAGAACACCACTAATATTAACCCATTTTACTGTACTGCTCTTATGATTCTAGGTTTAAAAAACAAAAAAACATGTATCTTTTAAGAACAAATCAGTGCACTGTTTAACCACTGGCTATTGGCAACAGCATAAATAACAGTCAACAGGCAGCAAAAACCACCTGTCAGTAAAGACAAAATATATTCTTTTGTAAAGCCAGCTCATTTCTAGTGCATGACATAATGATTAAATGCATTATTGATCATGTGTCAAATATGTAAATACTGCACACAACGCATGGCTTGGAAGATCAAAGAGAAAGTTGACGTTGCTAATGCTTCCAACCTTTTCGTTTAGAAGCAATGAGTGTTTTATTAAAAAATTTCGTACAATTTTAAATTGCAACTTGATTTCCATGCTTATATTCAATAAAGCTTCAACAACGTTGTCCTGAGCACATATCTCAGTTATTTTGGATAACAGCATATTAATGGGTTAATTGTTAATTGTTAGTGAGAGAGAAGTTGGTTTAGTAATCTTACATCTCCTGTTTGAGCTACTGAAATTCACTATGGGCATTTGCTGGTATCTGGATGTGAACTTGGTACCTATCAGCTTTACGTCCAACGGGCGATCGACTAAACCATGGAGACCAGTGAAAACAATACATCAATAGCAGGTATTACAGACTAGCACCCAGTACTGCTGCATATGGGCAAAGAGATCAGCCAAGGAAGCTATGCACCTTCACTTCAGTTTCACTTGCAAGCAGCAAAGCAGCTGGTATATAACCATGCACAGTGTCCCCGCATAGCAGAACGTACTACAGCTTTTCACAAGCCAGTCCATGCACTGGACAACAGACAAAATGATACACCAGACATTCACATCAACCAACACATTTTCAAAGCAACACATGCCATAGTGATGTAATAGCCTACAAGAGTTTTTAAAATATGGGCCCAGGCCCTACAGGTGCTTATAAAACTTGTGAAGTCTACACTCAAGTCGCTAACATGAGAAATTTTAATTTTAACATCATGGCAATGCAGGGAATTGTTTTTCTTTTTAAATGTTGATTAGCGACATTTACTAATCAATTGAAAATTTATTAAACTGCTATTTAACATTTTAAAATTGTATTATGATCCCAGAAATGTGCATAGCAACTTGTGATGTGATGCTAACAAAATGTTCCCTGCAATGCACACAAACTGTATGGGTGTGCAAACTGTATGGGTGTGACATCATCAAGGATTTCAGTCCGACTAAAGATTTATACACACTGTTCCTGATCAAATGCAAGTTAATTGAACCAAGGTCCACCATAAATGTGAATAAAGCAACCCTTTGATGTTAGATAACTATAACACAAATTAAATGTCAGTATTTCTTTGTGTATAACATTTTTTTGGTCATATTATTCTACAGGTACGTGTGCAGGAGGGTTTAGAGAGCAAATTTTATTTATTTCAATATTTTCATGGGAAGCACGACTCGACACCCCTATAATCTCACTCGCCATAGTCTAGACCCCCTTTGCTAAAATTCCTACACACACAGCTGTTCTAGGGTGACCTGAAGAAACCTGACCTGAACAAACATCGAACAAGTTTAGACTGCTGACCATCACTTATAATTCAGCAATCATATAAGAATGTCATGGATTTCACATGTTGGCTTGTTGTCTATGTATTTTGCAGACTGGACAACAAAAACAATAATATACCACTAGTGATGCATTAGTAGGAACAAGGGAGTGGAAATAGCTAATTCCTATGATCTATCTATCATATCTAAGATTGTCTGAGACCTAGTCCTCAATAAGCCAGTAGCTTGATAACCTACCCTCAGAGTGCGCTGTAGTTCCTGAATCTGAAGCTGCTGCTCTAGCATCCTCTGCTCCTGAAGTCTGTGTTGCTCCTCGGCAGTTTTCAGAAACTTGTAGCTCGCATCCACTTCCAGCTCCTGTGAGACAACCACAAACACCAATCAAGTTCTTCTGCAGCTATACATTTGTGATACAGTACACAATTACTAAATTATGTTCTTCTTGTTTCTGCTGCATCTGAGAGAGTACTAATGCCCCATTAATTGACAGGTACATCTTTTTAAAAACACTAAGCTTATATCTAATTAATCAGGCATGCCATGTTGGGCATATATCTAGGCTGTCTGTTAAGGACAATGTTAAAGCCCTCTTTAATGAGCTGTGCACTTACTGTACTGGAAAATGAAAGGAAAGGAATATTTGTGTAATTATACCTCAGCATATTATTAAACTAAGGCTGTTTGGTCTCTAGCATATGGTTACTTCAACACTTGGTCGAGAAAGAGAGAGATAACATGATGCCCCTACATAAGCTATTCCAAATAAAAAGCAGCAAAGGATCTGTTAATATGCACTTTCTTACTGACAGGACAGTACATACCACAGCATTTATGTGCCAGTAGGGCACTGGTTGAAACAAGAGAAAAACCTGAGTCCACTGATGACAACCAATTCTATGACCAATCACATCTCATGTAAGCACTCTACTACTAGGCTACATCCCACCCCATAGTCTGGATTGGAGATGTGAACAGAATATAAAGACATCATTTACCAGCCCTAAACCGGACACTGAGGACGGGTTCTTAATGGACAAAAACAACCTGTCTAGTGTAAAACAGAGACACAGACACTAATTGTCACAGGCATCATCTGGTCGAACTGTCATACAATCATTAATAAAGTTAATATTTTGGGTGCAAATTGTACTAATGTCCATTAATCGACTATTTCAACTATAGAAAAGTATTTACAACAGACATTTATGTCATACCAGTTCTTGTATTCTTTCCAGTAAGTGGCTCGTTTCTCTGGACTTTTCTGCAAATATTTCTTCATCACTTTTTAAGTCTTCCTTGCACTAGAGTTAAAAAATTACATGAATTAATGCTATTTTCTTAAAATGGGAAATGAAATGAATATTTAAACAGTTCATATATTTAATCATTATTTTAATTTATTTTTTGCCAAGTAGTGTAAATGAAGAACAGCATCAATAATCTTACTTGTAAAGCCCTTGGTGGGAAAACCTGTGTTTTAAATTATAAATATATAGAATATTAATTTATCAATTAAACTGTATGAGCTAACATTAAAAATATATTTTACCTTAAATTTAATTGATATTATCACTTCTAATGCATTAACATTAAATATAAAAAAATAAAAAATTATTTTAGGACATACTTTTTTAAGTTCTGATGTCAAGGTGGTTATTGTCTGATTATCCAAACTTTCTCTTGTAAGTGATCGTGGTACTTTGTTCTTCAGCTGAAAAACACAATTTTGTGCAAGATCAAGGAAAATCATGCTGGGATAAATATTAAGAAAGCTGTTTATATGTAATAACGAACCTTTTTTGTTAATGGAAATTCTGACAGTAAGTCATTAAAAAACAACAACATACCATTTGTTAAAACTTTTACTTTGAAATGAAAACTGTTAACTATGGTGAACTTGTTACTAAGAGCACATTATTATATAACAACCACAGGAAAAAAAATTCAGAAACATGTCACCAACACAGCCATATTTATCAGCTTCCTTGGATTGTGATTACAGACTATTTTTGATTGCAGATACAATATTAAATATATAAAATCTGGTTCTATTTGTAAATAAATCATGAATAACAAATACTAAATATGCTTCATGTTAGCATACACTTTACAAATCAGGGAAAAAAACAATAATGATTATTAAACTCAGAATCTTACCTCTTCCATGAGATCCAGCCAATCTTTTAGCCGTATGTCTAGACTCTTGGACAGAATGTTTCTGTCTTGAATGTCCAGCAACTGTCTGTAGGCTTCCTCCGATACCATTCGGTAATGAGAACATTCAGTCTGCAACCTAATTAAAAAAAATAAGACATGGCAGTGCTTGGACAGGCCAAACTAAATAAAACTGAAGATGGATGAATGGGTGGGTAGATGAATATGGATGGATAGATGGATGGATAAATGGGTGGGTGGGTGGATGAATATGGATGGATGAATGGGTGGATGAATATGGATGGATGGATGAATGGGTGGATGAATATGGATGGATGGATGGATAAATGGGTGGGTGGATGAATATGGATGGATAGATGGATGAATATGGATGGATGGATGAATGGGTGGGTGGATGAATATGGATGGATGGTTGGATATGGATGGATAGATGGATATTGATAGATGGATATGGATGGATGGATGAGCATTTTTGTGGGCTCAAAATTAATGAAATATTGAATAAATGAAGAAAGGAAAATCTAAGAAGAAAGAATAGAAAGGAAGGAAAGAGAGGTTTAACCCCAGCATAAAAGAAAGTATCAGCCATGTTTTGTGAATCTCGATAGAATGGATGGATAACCTTAAGGTTATATTCCCCTAATTATTCAGTGGGAATATTAAACAATTATTATAGTGCCCAGCGCAGCATGCTTGAACTTTAATTGAATATAAGTTAAAAAAAATCCAGTTTAATTGGAATAAATTAAATTAATAAACACAAGAAAAGAAAAGGGATGTTAACTCACTTGATGACTTGATCTTCCAGCTCCCTGATGCTGTCTGCGTCTTGCTGGGCTTTTTCTATGTTAATATCGCCCCCTATAACACTGAGCACTGACGTCCTCTGTCGTGCTAGCTCTTCACGCAAGGCCTAACATAGTCAACCAACAACACAATAAGCACCTTCAATTTTTTTAATTCAGAACATATTTCGCAATCCACAGTAAAACAATTTACAGAATATAATACATAAATAAATATTTTAAAATTAATGATTTCAAAACTGAATTTAGTGTAGAAATTTTTAAGGATATAATTTATTTTCTTTATGAATATGATGTCTTAATATCTATAAAAAGTACAATGTAATGTAATTAAACAATAAAGCTACTTTCAAATATTCGATAGAAATACCTTAATTTCACTCTGCATTTCTTCAAATCGAATAGACTGGATGTCACGGTTTACTATTGGCTTATTCTTGATGTTCTTTGCCTAAATATAAATATACAATATGACCAAAGTTAAATACAAAACGATATGAAAATATAGTTACACAGAGTAGAAGTGCACTGCAATTTCAAGCTACAATAAGAAACTATACAATATCAGAGGCATATTTCAACATAACATATAACATGGTGTAAAGTTTACAAAAATATATTGCATAAATGAACAAAATTGGTATCAATCCATGAACTTGAGTAACACAGCTGATTAGCATATGTATATTAGTTTAGTTAACTTCTAAAGAATCGCATACCACTACTTTTAGACTGAGAATTGATAAAAATGTGCTTTGTTAATCATCAAAATACATACCTCTGTCTTCAATTAAAAGCAAAAATCTCAAATTTGGTTGCCAGTATACAAAATTAATTTAAAGGTACAATAAATGACATACTAAACATTGCAAAAGTGAATGCCATGTAGCAAAACATCACTCACCCTGTTTGCGTATTTCAGGGCATTTAGAGTCTCATCAAAGTTAACAGATGCAGGACTAATACAGCAAACCATCAATGTCTTGGCATTGCCACCAAGAGAATCCTGCAATCAATAAAAAGAAATATGACAATTAGTTCACAATATTTTCATTTAGTACATTTAAATAATATGCATGGACTGTAAATAGTTCAATCAGAAAAAGAATACTTGCTATCATATAACATAAAATGTTCCTCCATTCATAGAAAATACAATCACCATTGGATCAAATCAGTGAAAGAAAGAAGAAAGAAGTATAATTTTTCACTTGTCCACCAGTCACGTACATCTAGAAATCTACTTGCCTGCCAATATTTGCACATGTCCAAATAAGTGGTTTGTTTTATTCAAGTATAAGGACGGTGTTTTTAAATTGCTCAAAATGAAACTGCATTCAACATTTTTACTAGACAATCACACAGCTACATTTTACTTGTCTGAGCAGATTTTCACCTGTCATAACAAACAGACAAGTGCTTATTTTGAACATTGAATAATGCATTCATAAGATACACAGGGAAGCTAAAACCATAATGCCCACAACTGCCACTCTGATGTAATATGGTGATATATTTTCACTATTAGATGATGTCAATTCACCACATCAAATATCAAACAAAAATGTCACATTAACAAACAGATAGATAGACAGAACAAGAACAAAAATAATATGAACATAGTAAAACACACACACGTTTGCCAGTTAATTAGTTTTATGTCTATCTGAAAGCACAGTACAGGTATGGCTCTTACCTTTAGTAGCCTGGTAATCTTCGAGTCTCTGTACGGAATGTGAGTGGCTTTTTTCTTAGGATCACCCAAAGCACTAATTACATTACCCAGGGAAAGTAGGCCAGTATTAATATGAATAGATTCTGAAAAACAAAATGATCATAATTAATATATGCAAAGCAACTATTTTCATGAGAAAACTAGCCTTTGAAATTCACAATGGCTATCAGCAGTAATGATGCCAAAAGTTGTTGCCTATTTAGCATTATGGGGAATTTACTTTGTTATTATCTTATTGTACATTGCTGTCACAAGATGATCTGAATATCAAGGACTTGGAAACTGATGGCAACCCATTTGAAGGAACAGATGATGATGATGATGTTTCTTTAATGCACACTATTTAACCAGTAATCATCAGGCATCCAAAATTGGGACACTTAATTTTCAGAAAAAAAGAAACTGACTGCATTGAATATATTACAGTCTTAGATGTACAAGTTGTAGAAAACGGGTTGTTGGGGGGTGGGGAGGACAAGATCCAATCCAAACATTGTATTCAGGGTGGAGGTAGCCATTCATCAAATATGAATTAAAATCTATATTTCTAGTATGTCATATATTGACAATTAGGTTAAATTTTTGTTTGATTTTAGTGCATATTGTATGGTTGGCTAATCATAATCAAACTATCTAATACACTGAATGTTGAAGGTCATGTTACATATCATCCCCCACCTTCTACACCAAGTTTGTATACTCTTATCCTTTAATCTGATGATTTCCACAGTACACAGATCCAAGTTCCCCAAACTGCTAGACTGGTGTACTATATTGAGATGCCACGTTAGTTTGTTTAACATAAACCTTTTAGCAAATAAACTCACAGAAGCAGAATCCGTATTACGAGTATAGTATATTTTGTAGTTGGTAGTAACAGTGTTAATACCTGACATACAAGTATTCTACTTACTCTGTACATTTTATCTCACAACACTGACCTTTGAACCTATCTCCCACATTCCCGGTCCTGTGAGCTCGCTCTGACCCCGCAAGGTCTACAAAGTGGAACTTTCCTGACATTGTGTGCGTAATTGGTACTGAAAAATACAGAAATAACAAGTAAACAGAATGGAGAAAACTTGTACCATTTTCTCTTTTAAAAATACTTAACCTGACCTCAAATATTGGCATATTCCCCTAGGGATATCAGTCTGGCCCGAACATCCCAACAGCCAATGGGATACTTAAAATCTTCCAATGAGTCCTCTACTTCCTATTACACCACGTTTCCTGATAAATCCCATAGACATTCTCTTCTTTTTGGTACCGTATAAAATAATTGTTAAGTCTTTAAAGTGTAGTAAATTCACTCAACTTTAATCAAATCAGGACTATTAACCTAGATTCATTTGGTTAGTACAATAAAATGTTTCATGATGCCTCATCATGTTTATCAGTCACCATTAAATGTCCGACATATTATGGTAAATGAGACACACAATTTTTAAAGTGAGAGCTGCTGTCCATTTGTTTCACAGTTGCAGGTCCAATAGTTGCACTTTCCTAAATATATAACATGGTACACTCCACTTGATATTATCAAGTGATATTTTGTTCAAATACGATGTAAACGGAGTGGATTCTATAATAGTTTGCATATCAAACAGTGCCCTACTAGTTACAAGACTTAGTATAGGATGGAAATATTTTATTTAAGGATGCACTCAACACATTTTATTTACGGTTATATGGCATCGGACATATGGTGAAGGACCACACAGATATTTAGCAGGCATGTGATTTGGTATTATTAAAAAAAGCTGAAAATGTTCTATCATACAAAAGTGCAGCGATTTCTTTGACTGGTCATCAGTCTTATATTGCTGTACACCGTCTACAGGTAAGCAAACAGTGATTAAGAAAATGGTTTAGTGGAAGTGCAATAATAAAAAAAAACTGAAAATAAAGGGAAATAAGATTTTTTTTTTTTTATGAAAACATTTTCACAGATTTATTTTATGATAGAAGATTTTATTTTAAAAGCGGATTCCACTAAAAGGCGGAAGAATCACATGCTTGATTTAGGGAGGAAACCCGCTGTCGCCACTTCATGGGCTACTCTTTTCGAGTAGCAGCAAGGGATCTTTTATATACACCATCCCATAGACAGGATAGCACAAACCATGGCCTTTGATGTACCAGTCGTGGTGCACTGGCTGGAGCGAAAAATCGCCCAATGATCCCACCAACGGGGATCGATCCCAAACCGACTGCACATCAAGCGAGCGCTTTACCACTGGCCTACATCTCGCCCCGACTTAGTATAGGATGCAATAAAACACTACCATTACTTATCCAATACCTTCTTCCAAAAAATCACCAGCGCTATCTGAATCTATCTGGGATTTTCTGTCATCACTTTCAGACCACTTTTGATCTACAAAAGAAAGATTTGTTAGATTTTTGAAAAAAACATACATAAAACAGTTTTTAAAAAGTATGATTAATATGATACTGATTATTATGAAAAATGCAATTTCCCCTCCTCAGCATTTTAAAGGGACATTCCTGAGTTTGCTGCATTGTAAGATGTTTCCGACTAATAAAATATTTCTACGATTAAACTTACATATTAAATATATTTTCTTGCTTAGAATATCAGTGTCTGTATTATCAATGTGTTTCTGGTGGCCTTAATATTTGTAAGAAGCCCAAACTGGATTGTGTCTTGAAATAATTTTGTAGGTACGGCAAAAAAAGAAATTGGGAAATATATGCAATTTAACCTAATACAAATATTAGAACGATCAGAAACACGTTTAATATACACCCACTAATATATTATGCAGAAATATATATTTGATATCTAAATACAATCGTTAAAATTTCTCTTTTAGTCGATAACATCTTAAAAATTGCAGCAAACTCAGGAATGTCTCTTTAAGGAAAAAAATGTTTTAACGATGTACTCAACACATTTTAATTAGGTTATATGGTGTCAGACATATGACTAAGAACCATACAGATAATAAGAGAGGAAACCCACTGCTGCCATACCATAGGCTACTCTTTTCAATTAACAGCAAGGGATCTTTTATATACAAAATCCCATAGACAGCATACTACTTAACACAGCCTTTGTTACACAAGCTGTGAAGCATTGGCTGGAATAAGAAACAAGCCAATGTGCCTACCGATGGGAATCAATCCTAATACACTGTGCTGCATCAGGCAAGTGCTTTACCACTGGGATACATCAAGTGTGATTTTTTATGCTCTTGGGTTTTAAAAAAATTTATATGAAAGTCTGATTACTGATGAGATAATGATTGACATTTTCAGTGTTATTATAGATAACATTCAAAATAAATACAGCGAAACCTCTCAAGACCGGACCCTCTGTAAACCAGAATTCCCTCAAAACCGGACATTTTACAGAGTCCCTTTTTAAAAACCAGGACAGAACCTAACCTCACTAAACTGGATCCCTCTTAAAAGCGGACATTTGTCTTGGTGACAAGGGTGTCCAGTTTAAGGGGTTTCACTGTACTAATACAATAAGACAAACCGATAACGACAGTGAAAACGGAATGCGATCGACTGGAATGTTCATTCATCTGCGTGGAGCCAGTGTGGCGTGCCATTGACCCAGACTGCAGGAGGGACACGACTTCATCCAGGGTCTCACACTCAATCTCTCGAGCCCCAACAATGACTGGAAACAAACATGTTAACAAATTATCAATTCTTGTTACTAATGTTTAGTTACAATCACAAATAGCTAGCAACACATATGTCCGTAAACAGATCCGTTTATCGGATCCGTATGTCGCCTGTGTAAAACGGATCTGACAAACTGTGACGCATATATCCGAAATGTTCTTAAAACCTAGGATTACGGAGGACAACTCTCAAGATTCCCACACAAACACCAATTATGTTCTAAACCACAGGAATACATAAAACATGCAAGTATATAAAGTAATCCAGTCTGATAAGGTTTCATGTTTGACCTCAGGTCAGAGAATCTCACACGGTGCTAATTGTGCATCTTCAAAGTTAATTGATAACAATTCCCCAGCTATTGTTAATCAGAGCCCCAAGACTAGAATACTACACTTTCCCAATACATATATGATGTCATAATATAGGAATCCTTGCTCCGTTAACGGTACCTAAACAGAGCATTTTCTAACATTGTCCAAAAAGTGCAATAATCAGATCCGATAAATAAACGTTACAGACATATATGTCGGTCTTCATTAGAAACCACTGACTCAAAATAATTTATCGGATGTGTTTTACGAACAATAAATGGATGCGATAAACAGATCGTTAATGAATATATGTGTCATTAGCTTAAGATGTCATCTCTTCGTAACGCAGACTTAAAATACATCAAAATACAAAGATTTTCTATCATAATCATGGAAGTAAGTGATCTACTCAATAACAGCAAACAGATATTAAGGTGTTTAGTTAAGTTATTATTCTATGCATTTAACACCATCAGGAGGCAGAATTTAGCTTAGTCAGTTCAGTCTCAAGATCGAATCACCTTAGTGGATCCATTAAACTGATTGGGTTTTTCTCGTTCCAACCAGTACACCACAACTGGTCAAAGGTTGTGGTATGTGCTTTCCTGTCTGTGGGACATATAAAAGATTCCTTGCTACATTAGGAAAACTGTTGTGGGTTTCCTCTGATGACTAGTCAGAATTATCAAATGTCTGACATCAAAAAGCCGATGATTCATAAATCAATATGCTCTAGTGGTGTTGTTAATTAAAACAAACTTTGACATCATCTTTTTGTTGATTGTCTGTTTGTTTTGTTTAATGACAATACTAGAGAACATTGATTTATTAATCATCGGCTATTGGATGTCAAACATATGGTCATTTTTGACAGTCATAGAGATGAAACCCGCTACATTTTTCCATTAGTAGCAAGGGATCTTTTATATGCACCATCCCACAGACAGGATAGCACATACCAAGGCCTTTGATATACCAGTTGTGGTGCACTGGCTCGAGCGAGAAATAGCCCAATAGGCCCACCGACGAGGATCAATCCTAGACCGACTGTGCATCAAGCGAGCATTTTCCCAACTGGGCTACGTTCCACCCTCTTTTTGTTGAAGTTAATAAGCTACTCAGCTGACATCTTCATTGTATATAAGCACACAAATAAGTATAAATGAAATTAAATAAAACTAGAGTAAGTAAATAACAATATGGTTTACCTGTGTTTCCTTGGTCATCCTCTCGGACATGAAGGTCTTTGTTAGATGTCTCCAGGTCGAGCAGATCCCGTAGTTCTTCCTTGTAGATCTCTATGTATGACACCTTCACTAGGTACTCTATCTGGTCATTGGCCTTCATATAGGAAGGAAGGAACTGTTTTATTTAACGACGCACTCAACACATTTTATTACGGTTATATGGCGTCAGACATATGGTTAAGGACCACACAGATATTGAGAGGAAGCCCGCTGTCGCCACTTCATGGGCTACTCTTTTCGATAAGCAGCCAGGTATCTTTTTTATGCACCATCCCACAGACAGGGTAGTACATACTACGGCCTATGATATACCAGTCGTGGTGCACCGGCTGGGACAAGAAATAGCCCAATGGGCCTACCGACAGGGATTGATCCCACACCAACCGCGCATCGAGTGAGCGCTGTACCACTGGGCTACGTCCCGGCCCCCTTCATATAGGAATCAAAAATAAAGGTATAAGTGCATGTCAGTATAATATTACCTTAGTTCTCAATGAACCATAACCCACATTTATCTCAATAATTAACTTTTTTGTTGTACTGCTGTGCATGCTCAGAGAAATAAAATGCTGCATGCAGACAATATGAACAGGTTACATCAATCAATTAAAACTGGTCCACAAGTTTAGGAACAAAACTGATCAAAACTTCGTTTCATCAACTTCTGGAATAACATCAACAGTATGTGCAAAAAAACACAAATATTGGCATATGCTAATAAAATGGAAATATTCCAATCATTTCTTTCTTAAGTGGTCAAATATTCTTGTCCTTACATCAACTATTTAACATTTAACATTTTATGTATGCATCAATTTTATATTAAAAAAACCCGGAACAGGTTGTTTCTTTCATGTGTTAACACATCACACGTACCTTCATCATGATAAACATCTGAGTGAGTGCTCTGGGAATAACTCCAACTTCCTCATCTGGGATGGCAGAAAGATTGCAGCCGCCAATGGTATATGTTTTACCAGACCCCTAAAATATAAAGCACTCAAGTAGGTAACATGTTTGCAAAACTGCTAAAATATAAAGTAATCTGTACTAGCTAAAATTATACATTTAATTTATTAAAATATGTGTTCAGTAAACCGACCTTCACCCACAAACATACAGCTACATGCACAGGGCTTCTAGAATTTTTATGAAATCCACTAGTCATGGGATCAGTGATTTTGAATATTTACTAGCCACGATTAAACATTCACTAGCCCTACTTTACTTTAAGTTAATACAATTTTACCAATAGTAATAATGTCACCTAAAGAGGGAGATAGAGCTTAAAAACACTAAGATTAGGGGATGGGGGTGGGGGGGGGGGGGGGGGGGGGGGGCAGGATATTCCTATTTACAATATAGACTTAAATGCAACATTAGACAACTTTTTTTTCATAAGCCATCGGGCATGGGAATAGTAGTTGTTTACATTGAATATCACTGGGAGTGGGGCTACCATAATCTAGCTCTAATGCAACAACGTTGTTTCACCCATTTGCAAATTGCTGCAATTTCAAGGCCAGGGTTAGCTCTGCCACATGACAAATTTGCCAATTGTGAATTTTAAACAGAACTTACACATTTTATTTTAACTTGGTGAAATAATATCATGCTATGATTGCTATTTGGTTGGAAAATAAAGGTGGATTTCTGCCATTTGTTAAATTTAAAAGATAATTTGGCCAAATATTCTGCACATCCAGGCCCTGCAAGCATAACACCCATTCTATTTTTCAGCTATGTTACATACTATTTTGTAACCCCGTGCAAAAATCTATCAGCTCCAGATATTACATTTAGAAATTTCTGAGAGGAAATATGCCAAAGCGTGAAATCTTAACTTTATTATGCTGACAGTATTATAAGTGGTTATCTACAGAAAGATCAATGCTGGTCAGAAATTTAAAAATGCTGGTTAAGCTTGAGCAGTGCTGACCATCATCGACAGAATCCTACAAAGAATGCTCTCAAAAATGGTGAAAATGCCCCAGAATTGTTTAGTCTACCATGCCTTGCCAAGTTTTTACGGAAAACACTGATGACTTTCAATCAAAGTCAGATATTGCATAGTATTCATACAAGGCAGTAAGTCATAACAAGACAAATTACTGCTAAATTTAGTTTTCATAAGAGCTTACTGTTTGTCCATATGCAAACACTGTAGCATTGTATCCTTCAAAAATACTTTTCACCAGTGGTTCAACGCATGTCTGGTAAACCTCCACCTGAAAGTGTATACAATATATAATTACAAAGACATTATAACAATCTAGTTAAAACAAACATTAAATTTTACAACACATGTCCACATTTACTGCATTGAATATACTGAAATCTTTACTTATTTAATTAGAAGAAATGCTATCATTGTCAAAACTACTTAATACATAGAAATCAATAGGTTAAATAATTTGATGATATATTACTTGTGAGGACTTTGCAGACAGGACATTGTCAAATGTGAAGCCACGATCCTTGCCAACAATCAGCTGGTTAGTGTTGGGAATGACCCGCACACACATCTGTTCCCCACCAAGTCGTTCTTTTGGCAAGAGGGGCCGAACCTAAGAACAATTAATCCTTGTATAATTTACAATAATAATAATATTTACAAATTTATTACTTTTTATCAGAAAAACCTGTAATATAAACAGCTCATCTTGGTTTTGTTAATTGATACATGTAACAACAAATGTTCACATATAAAACTTAAAAGATGCAATTTGTATACCTTTATTTACATGTCTATAACAATGACTGCACATTCTTTCAAAACAAACACTGATTTGTTAAAAACAAAAATGTTTTAGCATGTTTGATATTACCTTTCAGTTTTGTGTTTTAATGTAACAACTGAAATACCTGACATTTCAACAACAACAACAAAAGCCACAATTTTCAAAAACAATTATGCCATTACAAATAAATTAATTATTATGGTATTGGTAAGTAACAATGTTAACTATAGCTACAAGTACATGTATTTACTATGTATGGGATGTCCAGACAAGGCTAAAACAATGTTAACTATAGCTACAAGTACATGTATTTACTATGTATGGGATGTCCAGACAAGGCTAAAACAATGTTATAACAGGTATAAAGACTCACCCTGACTGCCACTCTTACATTGACCTCTGCCATGATAGCCCATCAAACAATAATTGTCATCAAAGGGTGTAGTCTAAAAACAAACACTCATCTGTAACAGAGTAATTTAAACATTATAAGCATAGAAAAAGTGCACATACACTGTATCTCATGAAGGCTAAAACAAGTTTAGAAAGGACAGAATTACTCATATTCATGACAGCAACAAATGAATGTAACAAATGAAGATGAACTGAAATGTAAATGTATATATTTTCTTTTGGCACTATCAGATGTGCCAAAGTAATTTTCATTCTTTTCTGACACTTACATGTACAATATCAACCACATTTTAACACACTGAACAAACTCTGTATTAAAGGTCTAGATCTGGTTTTGTTTTAATTTTTTACTATTAATTTAAAAATATTTCTGAAATGTTTGTTATCATAGCAATGTTCGACAAATGTTTGAGAAAGCTAGTCACTATAGTCATCACAAAAGCTTTGGGTAGTGCTCTATGTATAACAGTAATTAATACAGTTGATAATTTCTAATAGCCCAGACCAAAAATTAACTAGCTGATCAGGGATTTATCATGGCGTTCTGTGGGTCTGAACATAGGCCCCTTCCCAAAAGAAAGTGACACTGAAAATTTCCAATTTCTGCACTAAACATTCACCAAATTATCTATTGGAACTTCAAAAAATTGCAGAAAAATAGTTATTTTCCAAGAAAATGTTAACCATTACATGAAATTATTTCGCCAAATTAAAATAAAATTCACCAATAAAATGTACAATTGGCAAGTTTGGCAAGTGCCCGAGGGGATGCGGTGAACTCGTATGGAAACTAACTCGTATGAATGGAAAACGAACTCGTATGGAAAAAATAACAATTTGCGTGTCAACCGCAGTTTGTGCGTCAACGGCAATCACCTATAATCAAAACATGCATGTCATTAGACTTATTCCCTGCGACAGAAACCGTAAACAATGCATGCATGTTTTGCGTTTCTCACTAGCCCAAACTTAAAAACCACTAGCCACGGACGTTGGGCTAGCGGATTTGTCGAACTCTGCATAAAAACTACACACAAGTTGCTATACAGTATTGGATATATCAGTTTGTAATTTCCATACGAGTTCACTGCCTTTTCCCCCATATGAGTTTGTCTTCCATATGAGTTCACTTGTGGATTTCCGTACGAGTTCACCGCAAGCCGTGCCCGAGCTAGCTCTGCTAAAAGAAAGATCATCAAGTACTGTAAAGTTCTGTATTAAGAGCTCTTCAACAAGTAATATATACAAAATCTGGCAGTTTTATATCTCTCTCCGAACATTTCATTAGCACTCAGAGTCCTTCCCTCTACAATTAGGCAATGTTCATAAATGCCCCACCCCCCAAATTTCCCTATCATGACATTGATAATTGATGTCATTTTAAAAAAGTTACCAATATTATTAGAATTTCTTTTTGAATTTATTTTGGTTTCTTTTGGAAATAAATAGTAGCTAGAAAACCAGTATTTTACTTTATAAACAAAAATTATAAAACTGTTTTTCAAAATGTTAAGCAAATTACATCATGACACATGGTGACATGGCAAGCAGTTCAAGCACTCTCAAACCTCCCTATAATTATAAATATCCTGAAAACGTTTCCCAAAGCATACAATGATAACCTCTTCAGCAAGTCTTACTTAGTCCACCCATTCGGCCCTAGTGCATTATGTAACTGCTGAACGAACACTAATAATTATCATGTCTGGTTGACACAACAGAATGGCAGTCCAGCCCATTTTCCCCACACCACTGTCACTAGCCCGAGTACTCTGACTGTAAGAGAGCTAGACGGACATTTGGACATAAACACGCTCTCATTACAGTCAGAGACCAACCTATGTCTTTTTGGGGCAATTCCTGACTACCAAACGGTAGGCAACGAGTCCCGCTCTAATACCACAACAATCCTATGTTTGACGTCAAATACCTTTACATCAATCATTTTCGAGTTAAGTGATACAAAAAAATCCACATATTAATCACTAATACACATGTATACTATAGAAAGAAACCCGACAGCACCCACATTCAGCTATGCTTCGTGACACTCCGTCGCAACAATTACAAAGCTCGGCGATCTATTTCGAGACTGGGCGATTCCGCCTTGTGCAGCAGTTACAGGGGTCATCTCATAAGAGGAGGCAGTACGTAGCACATACTTTTGCCGCATCCTGTCGATAACACTCCAAATGTATCCTTCAAAATCAAAATGGAATCAATAATGTGTAATTGTTTTGGTTTAATGACGTAATGAAATCCAAATTCATCCAAAACGGCATTAGCCAACTCTTCCATGTTGTAACTTCGCTTGATATGAGACGGCCCCTGTAACTGCTGCACAAGGCGGAATCGCCCAGTGCGCGATCACATGGTCTACGTCTCGAAATAGATCGCCGAGCTTTGCAATTGTTGCGACGGAGTGTCACGAAGCGTAGCTGAATGTGGGTGCTGTCGGGTTTCTTTCTGTAGTAAGTGTATTAGTGATTAATATGTGGATTTTTTTGTATCACTTAACTCGAAAATGATTGATGTAAAGGTATTTGACATCAAACATAGGATTGTTGTGGTATTAGAGCTGGACTCGTTGCCTACCGTTTGGTAGTCAGGAATTGCCCAAAAAAGACATAGGTTGGTCTCTGACTGTAATGAGAGCGTGTTTATGTCCAAATGTCCGTCTAGCTCTCTTACTCGGGCTACACTGTCACCAGTCAGACTCAGTGGTTCTGTGGAAATTCAAGGAAGAATGAAAAAAACATAATACAAATATAACGGAAAGTGATAAATAATAAGCATATAATGCTAAATGTTTCCTACAAAATAAGAGTAAAAGAATGACACTAAAATAACTTGGATGAAACCACAAATAATGCCATGAAACGGTCGTAATTAATGTAAACAAGAGAACCTGAGGCCATTTGCAAAACAAAAATGCATATTAAACAAAGCTATGCTTAGTTTTATCTGAATGTTTTGGTGATTTAAAACAAATAATATATTAAATAAAAAATATGAAATAAATTATTGTACATATTTTAGGGATTTTGTCTCTACAACTTGCAACTTTAAGTTTTACTTAATCAAATATTTAATAATCCTACTAAACAGTGGCTGAAATCGTTTACATAAGGTTCCCCAACATTAAATCAAATTCCATTGCCAATAAAGTTAACATTTTCCGGACGCGCGTGTGCGAGAAGGGAGGAGGATTGGGGTCGAACCGTCGTTCCCAAAGAGATTGTTTTACAATTAATGTATTTTTCGGGGGAGTATGGCCAGATCACCAAAAAAACTTCGCTCGCCACTGACTAGACCCTCCACCCTGCACATTCTTCTGTACCTACGTAACCTAGTCAGTTACCGAATTCATAAGTAAAATGTGTTGTACTATACATTTAATTTACCTTAAACAAAATGTGAGCACATGACATAAATTTATGATCTAAAGACTGTTATGGTTTAAACAATACAAAGAAATTTTGGGGTATGGCGCTATGGAATTGAATGCAACCACACGTAGTCCTACAGTGAACAAGGGCACTCGATGCGCGGTCGGTCTGGGATTGATCCCCGTCGGTGGGTCCATTGGGCTATTTCTCGTGCTCCACGACTGGTATATCAAAGGCTGTGGTATGTACTACCCTGTCTGTGGGATGGTGCATATAAAAGATCCCTTGCTGCTAATCGAAAAGAGTAGCCCACGAAGTGGCAACAGCGGGTTTCCTATTTCAATATCTGTGTGGTCCTTAACCATATGTCTGACGCCATATAACCGTAAATAAAATGTGTTGAATGCGTCGTTAAATAAAACATTTCCTTCCTAAACAATACCCTACCAACTCGCCAAAGCGGTTGATCAACTCTCCTCACACTGTTTAGTCATATCATTACCATTTTATTAAGTTGTCGTAGTAGCGGAGTTTCACTGTAATATTAATAAATAAAATGACACCAAAGTTGTAGACGTCCGTTTTTAATTTTGTCACAGTTATTTAGTATTTTACGGACAGTAAAGTTTGGGGTGAGTTATCCAAACACTGGGGCGAGCTGTCCAAACACTGGGAGGACTTAACCAACCACTGCGCGTGTTGGTTTTTGGGCGACTTGACTATCATTTCAAACAAAACCACAAAAAAAAAAAAGGAAAAAAAAAAGTAGCCTTTAAGTTAAACTTGAGACCTCTCCCAACATTTTACAATATGAATATTTTACTAGTAATAAAATAAAATATAATAATTATAACTTGTTCCAATTATAGTGGGGAAATAGAAGAAGAAAAGGTAGAGGATGAAGAAGACTGCCTCACCCACAGACAGTGACACCCTTCCGTCTCTATCTCTTTCGGTATTCACCTCAATAGCCAATTAGTGGCGGGTGCACAGGCCAGTGCTTTAAAACTTTATTTATTTACAGAGTAGTGGGAGGGAAACATAAATGTTCGTCCTCAAACAGGGTGTGTGTGCTCCTACCCTCCCCGGTTCCTACGCCGGATACGCCTTTGGGCCAAATTCATCAATTGAACTCTTTTGTGTCTGAGAAAGAAAAATGAAAACGACGTAGCGGAAGTTGGTGTAGTGAAGGCTTACATTCCGTAAAAGTGAAAATTTTGTGTTTATTTGAATTTATTTGTTACATTCTAAGTACGTATATGTACATTTGAAATGTGTTATATGTATATTAATCGCAGAATAGAAGTAGCATATCAGCAAAATTCCACCATGTGTTTAATGTGTATTCGTAATGTGTTGCCGGTGTAAATGTTTTTCGCCATTTCGAATAATTTTTCATCCGAGGTCAGTGTTTCTGTCAGAAAGAAATTTTTGGGTATGGCGCTATGGAATTGAATGCAACCACAGTCAACAAGGGTTGGGGGGGGGGGGGCGGGGGCTTCCCCACAAAAAAAAATAGGTTATGGTTAAGAAAATCATACAGTAATGATTAAAGTCATTAAAATTCATTAATTTTGTCAAAAGCCTGATAAAAATGGCGGTGGGTGAAACATTTTGTTGGGTCCCTTTTTGGAAAGATTTCTGTATTAATTACAGTTACAAAAATGTAAAATGACAGCATGATCGTGAATTCTTTTACTAGTTTTAGCCATGAAAACTTTGCGTATACAATATACAGAATGTCAACATTCAGAAAAACTTGCCTGAATATGGTGTATACAATATTTCTAATTGGCCAAGCAGTTTGAACTGGAAACATTATTTTCCTCTTCAATTTTATGCTATCAAATAGCTCTTATATATGCTGTCGAATAGTTCTACAATAGCATTGCCAATTGCGGCCACACATTTCAAGGAGACTGATATTACAGTACATGTAAAATATTGAATATACTTCTACTAGTAGTTCTAGTTGCATTTTTTTGCTTTTTTTTATGATCTCTGCTGAATAGGGGCATTTGGCATTTTCCAGCTTTTAAAGCCAATATGCCACCTACCATTTGTTGATTGTCCTCGTCTCAGAGATAGAAGTGCAAACAGAAAGTGTTCCCTCACATAAATTTAACTCAATTTGTATAGTGATGAATATGTAGAGTGGTTTGAAAATATAAGTAAATTTGGAAACTATATGAAATATTCACATTCTTCTAATCTAAAGTCCACCAACAATTTTTCATTAACATTAGTACAGGTACTTCATTCATCCAAAACAAAACATCAAAAAAGTACAATTTGGTGTACATATAATCTTGTTTTAATATTTCGTTTAACAATGGACCAAACAACATATTTTATGTACCATGTACTTTTGCACTAACAGAGTAAACTGCATAACAGATAACCTGGTGTGGGGTTTTTTTCTCATCAGATCGTGTAATAATGGACAGGACAGACAGTTCTGCAGCAATGTCTGCACTTAGGTCAGACTACGGAGACTCTGATGAAGAAACATCACTGACTGTCGATAACATCTCTGATGAGGAAAATGCTGTCGTGTCAGTTAAACATCAACCCCCATCTGTCCAGTCTTTTCAAGACGACAGCTCCAACCATTCGAGTGCCTCTGGAGTGAATGCTGCCAAGGAGACTAAAAACACTAAAGTTGCAAAACGAGGTTGTTTGCTTGGATGGATATTTTCATTATTACATGTAGTTTAAAAAAGAAATTAATTGAATATATTTAATAACTTATATGTATTTATAATTGAGAGGAGAGTATTAAACCCCATGTCTTAGTGTCAGAAGATGCCAGCAGTTTGTTGGGGGTAACCCGGGTGGGTGGGGTAAATATAGGTCTCACTACACAGTTCACTTCATTCATCATAGTCCACTATTGTTCCTAATTGTGACATATATTGTGGTTCACATATTCATTTCTAGTAACTGGGGAAGAATTAAAACAATTGGTCTTTTTCAATGTTAAGTCTTCTAACTGGATTTTGTCCATGTTATTTTGTAATATTGTGCATTGACTGTTTGGGACATGGGTGTATAGCAGAAGATCCGGTGGGTGTGAATGGTTTTCTAAAACAGTTTTTCAGACTGGTACTACAGCCAGATGTGGTCATATAGCTAAAAACTGAGACAGAAATATTCTCAATTTTGGAGTGAAAATAAGTACTTATATAATGTATGTTTGCAATGGTATATGTTGTTAGTGCCAACGAGAACCCGTTCTATTGTCAATCTTCATTTGAAGTTGGACAATTTAACATGGATTTCAATGGCAGATGACATCTGTATAATGAGACCGTAGTCCTATATCAGTTTTTCAACTTGGGGCCATTGCATAGCCTTCAGAGTTAACTGAATTGACCCACCTCTTCTGATGTCTATATTTTCTGTAAAACTGTTTTAATTTTAAGTGAAATGAATAAACATTTTTCTTATGTTTCATCCGTAACATCTCGATCCATTGATTAATAAAGTGACTGGTTAACACTTGGATTTTCAGTTAAAAGTTGAGCTGTGAGATGGAAATGTTTATAAACATTTATAAATGTTTGATACATGTAAATATCAGTGAAGTGAATGCTTAAATGTATGTTGGTACATTTCATAATATTCTGCATTCGTTCAGAAAGGTTCCAAATTATAATATTGTCTCATCAAATACTACTACTTTCGGTAATACTTTTAAGCAAAACATATATATATACTGAGAGGCATAAATAACACAATGGGTATTTCACTGAATAATCTCTTATACAAATATCAAATCATATATATTGAGCATGCGGGCAACTGACATATTGGTAACAACTGCAAGTGAAAGGGGATTTTGTTTAAAAAAAGGAATAAAATGAGTTATCAGCAAAAAGCATAACTTGTGTGTTTATTGCAACAACACAGCATTGGAAATTTGTTTGCATGTGCATTGCCTGCTCTCATTTCCCTACAAAAGCTTTTTATTGTGTTTTCTGTCTTTCTTTTTTTAATGTAATGTTTTAATTTAAGTAATGTTAAAAAATTGCTGTTTTATTGCCAAAAAACTTAAGTTGTGTTTTTTGTCTATAACCACCTTTTATTTTTTTTAATTCTCAATTTGAAAAATATCTTCTTTCAGTTACAGTTGTTACTAATCTGTATGTCTAACATAGATGACAACATTTCTATGAGGAAATATCAGCGAAATACCCATTGAGTTACATGTATTTATGCCTCAGTATATTTCTTATAAAACTGTAATTATAGTACTAAGTAACTGATAATGATTGTGTCATTGTGTGAAATAAAAGTAATAATTACTATTTTCTGGCATTATTGAAATGAAACCAGCCGAGAACTGAAAATCGTTTGACTGCATTGATGTATGGTTTTGCACCAAAGTTAAGCAAGGGTGTAAATAATCTATGTCACTGAATAAGTTGATTTTTGTTATTGTGTGATTTAAAAAATAAATTTGTTTGAAATCTGAAAACATCCAAAATATTGTGTAGACTTTGACTTCTCAATAATTACTATTAACAATTTGGTTAACCTTTCCGTGAACAAAAGCACAGTTTTACCAGATAGTTCCTTTCTGGCAGTTAATCCCTATTTCTTGATCTAATCAAGTAAACTGTAATATATATATATTTTTTTATTTTTTTTATTTGACATAATCTTTGTGATAGAGACTGTCACGGTACTTAGGTCTCACTACACAGTTCACTTCCGGATGGGAGTTCATTCATCCCTGTGCACTATAGTTCCAAATTGTAACGTGTGTTATGGTTCACATATTCACTTCTAGGAATTGAGGAAGAATTAAAGCAATATGTTTGTTTAATGGTAAGCCTTCTGACTGTATTTTACCCATGTTATATTTTAATATTGTGCATTGACTTTTTGGGACATGGGTGTATAGTGCGCAAGAGACAGCTGGAGTGAATCAGTTATATATGTTCACAATGGTGTATGTTGTTAATACCAACGAGAACCCATTTTATTGGCAGTCTTCATTTGAAGTTAGTCTATTTAAAATGAATTTCAATGGCAGATGTCATCTGTGTAGTGAAATCATAGTATTTTAAATTAGTAACCATTTTGTTTTACAGTATTTAAAAAAACCCTGTTCCACATGTTTAACTGTATCCATTTATTTGACAGTGACAAAACTGGTGTCCTATGGACCAGATGACCAGGATGAAGATCATGTGGAAACAGATGAAGACGAAGATGAGGAAAATAAAGATGTAGAACAGGTAAATATTAATAAACTAGAACTTGATGGGCAAAGACAAAAAAAAACTTGGACATTACAATAAGTCCCACCGTATAAAAAAACGTGGGGCCGAATGTACGAAGCCTGTTTTTCTTAAACACACGTGTTTAAGCATTGTAAATGTAAGTAGGTACATCCGTGTAAGTCTAAAACAGGCTTTGTAAATTTGGCCCATATGGTTTGCTTAACCCAGCTGCCTCATTGCTTTCTGGGGTGTTTTTTTTATGTCAGGGCTCATACTGTCCATTTTCATGTTGGCCAATTTGTAATTTTTATACAAAGTGGCTACAACATTTAGTCTTTGGCTAATAACATTTGCTTTAAATTAACCATTTTAAATAATTTTTGTGGAAATACTCGACATATCTTAAGGTACTGGGTTGGTGTTTGATGGGGGATTGTTTATTTTGCAAGAATATCATTGTTATAAAAAATCTTCTTCCAATTTAATTCTTTTATGAAACAGTAATATTAATGTATTAATGACAGTTTTAAAAAAATTTCAAAACGTTGATGACATCAATCCTAAATATACATGTATTAATTAAGTACCAGTATTAATCTCCACATAAAACAATTGGTATTTTGACATGACTAATAGTAAATGTCTCATGATATCATCTGTTATTGTACTTACAGCTTGGTGTTATTATTATTTTCAGCATGTTGGTGCACTGGATGCACAAGATGCTTGTAAGTACATAGAGGATTCATCACAAGTGTTTTTTAATGTGCAAAATTTGAACTGAATGATGAATCTATGTTAATCAATATTTTTCAAGGCTCTGCCGAAACAAATACTGATTAACTAGACATGGTTGATATTTTACATTATATTCAAAAACACGAGTAGCAAATTCTATTTATTCAATAACACTTCTAAAATAACATTTTAATTTGATATTTAGTAAATCTAGTAAATTTAGTAGCTCTGAAGTCGCCTCACGTCACACACTTTAACTAAATTTCTTCAAAAAATTATGCTCTGGGTATACAAGTCTTGTTGGCTGCATTGACAGCAAAACATTATTAACTGAGTTAATAATGGTAAATATCAAATAAGTTTTAAAAATTTGTTTTGTTTAACAACACCACTAGATCACATTGTTTTATTAATCATCGGCTATTGGATGTTAAACATTTGGTAATTTGGACATATAGTCTTAGAGAGGAAACCTGCTACATTTTTCCATTAGTAGCAAGGGATCTTTTATATGCACCATCCCACAGATAGGATAGCAGATACCACAGCCTTTGATATACAAGTCATGGTGCACTGGCTTGAACAAGAAATAGCCCAATGGGCCCACCGACGGAGATCAATCCCAAACCGACCACATATCAAGCAAGTGTTTTATCACTGAGCTACGTCCCTCACCCAAATGGGATTATGACATGGATATGACTGCGGATCAGTTAATGTTATATTCTAAAATTAAAAGTTATAAAATTCAAGATTATCAGTAATTGTTTTCTTAATAGTTTGCTCAATTTCTCAGTCATTATGTAGGTCATCAAGATAAATTTCATAGATTAAAGCTCTGCATTCTGACTTTGGCACAGATATTTGCCAGAATATGGTTCTGTGATAATTTAATAAATTGCTGACTTTGATTTTCTTGTGTACATCTTTGGCATAGTTAGTACTTGACGTTGTATATCTTCAAGAGGATACATGTAGATTTGGTGGGGTTTTTTTCTTTTTTCAGGATATATATTTTTAATGTACTGATTTATTATTTTCTTTCAGCTGCCTTGTCTAGAAGTGTGAGGAACAAATCACTAGATGAGATAGAAATCCCACCGGAGCCACCAGGAAAATGTTCTCCAGCAGTCCAGGTGCAGTTTGGTAGCCATCAGACCATGTTTTAAAAAACTATTTGACTTCTTTGAACCATGGTCATACTTTTAATTGTGGGTCATTCGATATGTATTAATTTGCTAAATTATTATTTAATGTTATAATATTGAAAAAATGGAAGATGAATTTATGGCAAAAAAACAAAGTGAATCTGAATAGTTTTTACGAGTGTTGTAGTCAACAGTTAGATTTTAAAGTTGGCTTTGGTATCACACTATGATGCACGCATGCATGCATACACATTATCACATACATACGATTCTCCATTTTTGATGTTGGAGTCATGTAATATATCTAGATTAGCTAACTTATTCTAAATGTTCCTGCTCAATATTTTTACAATACTGGTACATTGATTCAACATATCACATTCTGGTATCAGTTTTTTTAATTAACAATTGTTTCTGGGGGGTTTAAGAATTATCCTAAATAAATATACTTCTTCCAGTTTTGTAATTGTAAACTTTTTTTCTTTCAGGAAAAGATTTTGAAAAATTATGAAAAAATGAAGAAAGGGAATTTGAATTTGAATATCTCAATACAAAGACGAAAAGATTTTCGGAATCCCAGGTATGATTCATTATCAGTCCAAATATAGACCATAGTTGAGTCAGTGTAGAGTAATTTTGGCTATTACAGCTTTTGGTCCATTAAGTTTTATATTATTTACAATTTCTCAGTGGCGGATCTAAGGGGAGGGGGCCCAGGCACCCCCTACATTTTTTGATAGTTATATTTAAATTTTTCATACTTTGGATAATCTGAGGAGTCCCTTCAGGAACAATGTTTTTGCGCGTGCCCCCCCCCCCCCCCCCCCCCCCCCCCCCCCCCCCCCCCTCCTCCTCCTCCTCCCAAATGAATTGTCTGGATCTGCCACCGATTCTGGTTTAAATTATTTAAAGTTTGGTCAATCAAGTGTGTTTCTGGCCATCCTAGTGTAAATATATCGTAGTTCAAAATGTGTACCATACATAACAGAAACATTTACATACATTGTACCTCAGGAACTATGGTCAGGCACTATAATTGATAATTCAAAAGGTGTGTTTTTTATAGTGGTAAGTAAAAACTAGTATGGACTGAAGTTTGTGTGGATTTTCGACATGTTTGAAATATTATAAGTTACAAGAGTGCTTCTATATTGTCTTTTTTATAATTAAATTTCCTTTACAATCATTACAATATAACATCATCCCATTGGTCCAGCCATATCAACGGGAGTTTGTTCATTTCCCGACGAACGTAAAAATTACATGGTCAGGGAACATCTTACCTGATGACATCATAGCATAACATAATAGTTACATGTTTAATGGTGAATTTCTGTTGTAATATACTGCATTGTTCAGGTCAGAAAGCTGACAGTGCTCAGCACTTTCCTGGGGAACATTAATTTTCTTCTCTTTTTTTTCTTTTTTTTCCTTTCCTTGCCAATTCCAGACAGTGCTCCATAATTGCTTATGGTAATATTTATTTTTCAGTATTTATGAGAAGTTAATTGAGTATTGTCAGATTGATGAAAAAGGAACAAATTTTCCACCAGTGAGTAGAATGTTTTTGTTGGTTTTTGTTTCTTTTCTTTTCTTTTTTTTGTGCTCTTTAATTTTTTTTTGTATACCAGTATAGATATATATATGCGTGTTTATTGCATATTGTCCCATCCATCCCTCCAACCATCCATTCATTCATTTAACTGAAACAGTTAATATTTTTTATTATAGATCATAACATTAATTTAAAAATGTAAATTTATATTAGGAAGCATATGGTACACAAATCCATATTAATTTTGCTTTGTTCAGAATGGCAGTAATCTGGTTAGCAAAAATGGTGGGTTTTTTCACCAAGTTGTTAGCTACAATGAGAAGTCAGTCCTTTTTTTCTCTAATAGTATAGCAAATTTCACAAACAAAATTATGCAGTTGGCATCAACACACCAACAATTTTTTTTGTCAAATTACCAAGTCCATTGATTTGGGATATTGTAATATAGTGATTTCCCTAGAAATTTGGCAAGGCATGGTAGACCAAACACTTTTGGGGCATTTTCACCATGTTCGGGGCACTTGTTTGTCATTAAAAATACACAAAAATAATTCAAATAAACATTTATGTAATTTATGGGCTTGCTTTAATAAATGAATGGCAAAAGATATAAAAGTCATATTTTATTAATTAATAATACCTTTTTGGGTGTTTTATAAAGGCAATTTTAGAATTAATTAGTGAAAAAGGCTTGTTTAATCTCAGGGCAGCATGGTGCTGATTTAGGCAAGATGATGCTAGACTATTGAGGCATCATGCTGCACCGTGCTAAAACAAGCTAGAGAAAACACTATAATAACATATTATTCTTTTCCTTTAACAGGATATTTTTGACCCGCATATGTGGACTAAAGAATCATTTTATGATGAATTAGGTGAGTTTTTTTATGAGGTTATTTCTCCTAGAATGTAAGAATTGCTATTATTTTGATTTGGTTTCTGGAATGGACAAATATTGTTTCAGATTTTCAAACAAATGATGATTAAGGAACAACACTTACATAGAAAGGAAAAAAATATATGAATAAATACAGATCAGTGTTACTGAATATATTTTTTAATGTTTAACAGACACTGTCTGGTGATTGTGCTGTTTTTACAACTCTCATGGAGAATGTTGCCACCCCTGCACCACCGTGAGGAACGTACGTTTTCTGGCTCATCTCTTCCATTATACTGCTTTTAGTTTTGTTCATTATTTTCTGGCATTTTGAAAGATTTAATTGTTTAATTTGTTCTTGTTTTTGTTCCAGATAAAGCACAGAAGAAAGAAATGGAGAAAAGAGAAAAGGAACGGAAAGAGAGGACAAAGGTATTTTGTTTTACTTCTGTAGGGCCAGGTAGCAGTGTAGGGATTCATGATTGATTCTGCTTTCCAGTTCCAGATTTCTCATAATAAACCCCCACAGTGATGTGAATATGGCTTTATCGAGGGAGAAAAGAACATAATTTATAGTTGGAACATAAACTAGGACTTACTCTAAGCACAATGGTTGGGATTTTAAAAAAAGCATTTCAGAGAACCCCAAAGAAACTGATTTGCAAAAGTTGAGCAACTTCTGAAGTGGAAAGCCTGAACTTTGATTTTTTTAGGCTCATAAGATTTTTTTTTAACTAGTACCTTTTTTTTTCAGATTGAATTTGTTACCGGGACAAAAAAATTGTCCAGTGACACATCTGGTGCTCCAGGTAATGACATACAAGTTGTGGTGTATAAGGCTCAAAACACACTGGATCTTCGTCTGGGTCTGTCAAGTATCGTACCAGTCGAAAAATCATTGCTGTTGTTTATTAAGACAAAAAATTAAAATACGGCTAGCACAAACTGCAGCTTCCAGTGAGAAAATATTGAGCATGTTCTGTCGTCTGTTGCCAGATCTGTAGTTCGTGTCAGCACAGACATAGTGCGTTTTGTCACATTCAATTCAGTGTGTTTCATAATCAAAGTAGGATTCTTATAATAATTATTGTTGGTGTTTATAGAACAAAATATATCTAAAGATATTATGCTATTAATATAATACATATATTGAAAAATAGTAACAGTTACAGACCCAGACGTCAAAACACACCAGACATGGTGACTTTGCCACACTTGCAAGACCCAGACTTGGCTTTGGTGTGTTTTGGGCCTAAGAATGTAATTATAGACCATAACTTTAATTCTTTTAAAGCTGCTGTTCCTAGGGCTTGTTTGTTTTGGTTTCTTCTTTTTTTCATTTTTACATAAAATAAGTTTGAGCTACTGAAAACACTAGGATGACCTGAAACGCATTCGTTTGGTCTAAATTGATAATTTACATAAAATAAGTTTGAGCTACTGAAAACACTAGGATGACCTGAAACGCATTCATTTGGTCTAAATTGATAATTTAAGCAAACATTTGAAAGTAATGGGTATGATAATGGTAAAAAAAAAATATTGTAATAGATAATTTACCACTTCAAATATTTAGAGTCACTAGGATGTTACAAAATCAGGTAACATTTTGTTTGATTTATTCAAATTATGATAACGGCAGTTCTAAATTAACTACAATATTTAAAATAAAAGCATATAATTTTCAGATTCAGTGTGTTTTATTGCGTTTTAATTCTTATAAAATGGTGTGTTTATCGGTAAGATATTTGATATTGTAAGGGATGTGAAAGTTTATATTTTTGTGTTTATTTTTCTCTCCTACAGAAGAGAAGAGACGAAAATCCAAATGGGATGCCTTGCCCAACCCATCCACTATTAACTTGACAACATCTGCCACTGGGACCAAAGCAACTGTTATACCAGCAGTTGGTAACATCATAAAGAAACCCAGCTACACACAGAAATGATAGAAAACTGGTGTTACAAAACACTGTGTTGAAACAGACCTCACTCACAGGGGATGCAGTGTCAACTTGCCATAACAGCATTCCTAGGAAAACTCAGGACTATGGTTTACTTTGGAGGTTTGTCACAAAACGAAAGTGGTCCATGGATAATTGTTATTGTCATAGATGTTAACTGGTGGATCCTTGTGATTCTGTGATGAGATATGAATGCAGGATGACTGTTCACTGTAAACCCTCCTAAAAACAAACAAAACAATATTCCTTGGAAAATATGAGACTATTTTGGAAATATTGTCATGAACCGAGCATGGTATGTATGGATTCTCAAGTTTATACAATATTCCAGGCTGTGTCGTTTGTGAATAATTCTACTGGATCTTTGATGAACATTATTCCATGGATGATGCCAGCCGTGTATTGTTGTAGATGTGGACAATCAAAGATTCTCATGGCTATAAACTGACTACCAGATGAATCATTTTGATGAATAGTTCCTTACCTTGGGGAAGCACTAAGCTGTGGTGTATTTTGAGAATTTGACACAGATTTGTGCGTATGGTTTGTGGATAATATCGATAGATTTTAATAGTATGGAATACAGTTCCAATGATATACGTTTGTGCACAGTTTTCCGACCACTGATTGACGTTAACAAGTCTAGATTCAACTGTTAGTATGAAATATAGCCGTTATTGTTCATGAAGAGAAGTCTTAATTCGGACTAGTTTTATGAAATGCAACTCAAGGTCTGAAGTTAACTGTCAGTAATTTGAATACAACTTGAGTCTGAATTCAGTTGTTAATAGTCTGACATACAGTTTCCACAGAATTTAAACAGCTTTCTGAATTTAAACAGCTTTTTGAATTTAAACAGCTTTCTGAATTCGGTGGTCATTGTAAATGAACAACTCTGAATTCCATAGACTGAAATACGGCTCCCACAGTGCAAGAAGATTGTGCTGAATTCAGCAGTGTTATTGGAATACAGCTCAAAATAAGATTCTATTCCCGCACTGTTTGAGCAATGTTAACGTAGAAGATCAGCAAGGTTCACAACGACCATCCAGAAGTGATATTCATCACAAGTGATGAGGTGCACATTTTATAGGACTTCAGTGCATAGTAGAGAATGATTCAATCAAATGCTGTTACTAAATGTAATATGAATACTTACAGATCTGTCAAAATTGCATTTAAAATGTATCAAACTATGTGGGGTTTTTTTTCTTTTGCATAAATTATAATGGTTATTTAGTGTTGAAATACATGGCTATCTGGATACCTGTTCTAGAGAGTGCAAGATAAAACCCACTTACATATTACCTATATTCCTACCAAGGAATTTTAATATACCGTATACGCAAATATGTTCGCGAATAAAATATACAGCGAAAACCGCGAACACGTTGATATCACCGTGAATTTAATTATGCGCCAACTTATTTCCGATTTGGTATATTATTATTTACCTAGTCAGCGGTCTGCAAGGTCACGTGATTCTGTAAACCTGCCTGGTAACGTGATTTGATCGAAGTGACACACAGTTGGGTGCAAGTCTGTTGTTACGTAATCTCAGTTTTGTTCGTTTTCTTTGTAACCTTGAATGGAAGTTTGTAGGTACCACCAATAATGAAAAGTTATTTCTTATATTTGCATTTTTCAATGTTCTGTATCGTGTGCGTGTTCCATCGATAACATGACAATAGTCTTTATCAGACATACATACAACATTGACGTCCCGTCGACAGCATAGTGAACATGTCCAAGTGTGTGCATAAAATCGTCATTGAAAAGAGTTTGTCAAATGAAATATGGGTAATTTTGATTTTATTATCGCAGGACAGTCGTGAAAATGTAAAATGAAAGCCCTATCGCGAATTATTTTAGGCGCAAAAATATTTGCATATACGGTATGCACTTTCCCTTAGATGTAGGGTGGGAAGTAGCCCAGTGGTAAAGCACTCATTTGATGTGCAGTCGGTCTAGGGTGGATCCCGATGGGGCCATTACTTGTTAAGGCTGTGGTATGTGTTATCTGTGGGATGGTGCATAGAAAAGATCTCTTGCTACTAATGCAAAAATGTAGCCAATAATTAATAAATCAATGTGCTCTATTGGAAATGTTTTATTTAACGACATATGGTTAAGGACCACACAGATATTGAGAGAGAAAACCTGCTGTTGCCACTTCATGGGCTACTCTTTTTCGATTAGCAGCAAGGGACCTTTTATATGCACTATCCCACAGACAGGATAGTACATACCACGGCCTTTGTTACACCAGTTGTGGAGCACTGGTGGGAACGAGAAATCACGCAATGGGTTCACCGACGGGAATCGATCGTGCATCAGGCGAGTGCTGTTATCACTGAGCTACGTCCCACCCACCGTGCTCTATTGGTGTCATTAAACAAAACAAAGTATTGCAGTATTCCTCATATCATCACCTGGGAGGATAATAAATTGAGTAAACAAACAAATACATATTAAGTTTTTCAAACTTTATTTTATTTTAATTATAACAGTTACAATTATGCATATATATGTGTAACAAATTCACTCTTTACTGAGGAATGTTGTCTTTTAATGCTTTCACTTTCTATCACATTTGTTTTAGAAATGGTGAATGTCATTCTAATGTGACAAATCCACCAAAATTAAAAACATGATTCAGATATAATCGTAAACACATTCATAAAACCATATGTAATATAAAAAACAATATATAAACACATCTATGATTCAACTTGTTTATAAATCACACGAGTCTTTAAATAACAATGGAAATCGATGTGCTCTAACAATGGGGTAAAAAGTACCTTAAAAGGTAATGACCGGGATTCAAGTGTTCAACTTAACAAAGCCACAAAGCAGTTGTTTGTCTTCGGTCAAGAAATAATGACTTTTCTTTAATGCACAAAACTATGCAATTGACCAGAGCAAAGAGCATAATCCCAGGTTGGAGCCATTTTCAAGCTGTGCTCCTCTACAGTTTGGGTGCTACATCCCTTTTTTGTACTCTTGTAAACATGTTTAACCAGTGAAATCTCTATTACCTCAAAACCGGATGTTTTTTGTGGTCCTCTTTTAAATATATGTTTTAAATATATGTTCAGAAGAGAACCTATCTAAACCGGATACCTCTAAAACTGGATGTTTTACTTGGCCCCGAGGGTGTCCGGTTTGGAGGAGTTTCACTGTATTAACATATTAATATTTCTGAAGATCCATGTAATGTTCCAGAAGAGATGCAGAACTGAAAATTGATACCGAGGCTACTATTTGCCATGGCTTTTTCAGAATCGTAATTCCCTTAAATAAATGGTAGCATTATTTCTTTAAATCAGCTACCTTCTATTCTCAGAAACAGGACTTCAAATCAAAGATGCAGGAAAAGCTAAAAAAAAATATTTTATTGGGATCTGGCTTCAATCCGAGACATAAATAAACAAAATGCTGTTGCCTGCACACACATTGCACTTTACCCGATTTCCTAACATACCTATTGAAATAGTAATTCATAATCATATGGACAACAAAGGTTAAGTACTTACATGTAAACCTAAACAAGTCGGACCTGGGCCTGTGCTTATAAAACGTTTAAGAGTCCAGACTCTTTATCTCAAATGACGTCACACGCATGCAGTGTGTATGGCTTTGCCATGATGATAAAAGTCTCACTCTATTAGAGTCTTGAGTCTAGACCCTAAAACGTTTATAAGCACCAGGCCTGAATAACCTGAATTTCATTAACAAATAAAGAAAATCATTAAAAATATGAAAAGCTAAAAATTATCACTACAAATTATATTCCAATATGGCTTTCTGGTTTAATTCCATTACAGATTGTATTAAAATATTTAATTTTAAAATGTGAAAATCTGAAAGTGAGCAACAAGTTATAATTTAATTACAAAGTGTTTTACCAAATTATGACTTTCCTTAGAACTTGTGGGCACCCAGCACATTCACTCGCTTGTTCATTTATCCATCCATTCATTCAATTACATTGTATTATTCAAAGATAAATGATTCAGTAATATTTTACATCACATTCATGGCTCAGATTAATAGTCATGGTTAAAATATAGATAAAATTATAGTCACAATGATTTAATCATCATTTATCCCTTTGGAATTGAAACCGTATGTTATGGGAAAACATCCCCTCTATGATCTTAAATGTATTCAAACTGAATCAAAGTTGCATTGAATTTAACTTTTACATCTGGATGAGTTTGCAATTTGTATTTGAAATACAGCTATACATGAATATATATTTTGCACCAATTCATTATTTTTATTTTTTATTATTATTTTTTTACAAATTACAGAATTCAAACTTAAAATGATTACACTCCTAGAAAATTAATATAAAATCTGAATTTCTGATCCATATCCTCTAATATATAGGGATACCAAAACACAAAGTTCACGTCCCACACATTGGTGAAGACGGTGAACGCAACACCGGATACTGAGGTTAGGGGTGTTAGTCTCATTGGTATAGATGTCAACTTTATATCAGGGGACATCATTGTTGCAAGGGCAACATCAGGGGAGTTAATCTCAAGCCCTTGCAACTTGGTATTTATATACTGAACCCCTTGGTCAATTCCTGAAAAAGAGAAGAAACAGAAATTAAATCAGTTTTCATATTTAGCCAATATTTCACACTTTTAAGAGCTAGATCAAGAGCTTTATAGTTGCACCTATAAAAGTTCATTACAATGCAAGTCAAAACCGTAACTTTTTTTTTCCCTTAAATTATAAATTATTTCTTTAATAAAATTAAAAGATTTTGTTTTTTTAAGATGCCATTGAGAGTGACATCAAATACATTTATGGTAGGCAAAGCATTTAATTCTCTGAACTTCCTGTTGGAGCAATAAACTATAATTAAATTTCCATTACAGTCATTACAATTTAAACGTTATCCCATTAGTCCAGTCATAGAAACACAAGTTTGTTCATTTCTCAACCTTAAAAATAACATTGTCAGGGAAAGTTATATCTGATGACGTCACTTTATATTGGTACTTTGTCTGAAGGTTGAACGTTATTGTTTAGAACCGTAGAAAATAATTCAAAATAAAATATGAAATTTTAGTATTATTAACAAATATGTTTCAAATTAAATTATAAGGATTGTCTGTTGGGTTTTTTACGTTTATTCGAGTATGAAAAAGAAAATCATCCGCAAACCTATGTGTGATCAGCTTCAGTTTGCTGATGATTGTGTTTGTTCATACCCCGATGAACATCAATGAAATAACAGACAATCCTTAAATGAAATAATAATTAAAATAATAATAAAACCAGTGTAGAAGAAACAAACAATATGCCGCTATACCATGCTGTGTTTGACTTCCATTTAGAACAACATTGAGAGGATCAAGAAACTGGCCCAGCTTTTGCATCCTCCAGCTGTGATCATTCTGTGCAACAGGTTTAAATACAAAGAGTAAAGCCTCTGGCATCCGGGTGGGCCGCTTGCCAAACCACTGCAACTCAGCATACAGTCCTGTAGAAAAACACAGAGGTTCTTGGGTAATGATAAATTATAAAATATTGCTTCCCCATCATTTAGTTTTATTTTAACTTGATTTAAAACCACTGCAACTTAGCATACAGTCCTGTAGCAAAACACAGAGGTTCTTGGGTAATGATAAATTATAAAATATTGCTTCCCCATCATTTAGTTTTATTTTGACTTGATTTAAAGCCACTGCAACTCGGTACACAATTTTGTGGAAAGATAACTTTTAACAACATTGCTTCCCGATATTGTTCATTTCAACTTTATTTTCACATTAATAGTTTCTAGTTCAATCATACGTATAATTTAAGTATAATAATTATTATAAAATTCAATGCATTTTATTTTGGTACTGTGACGTCGCGATCCTGCTCACAGCTGATATATATCACGTCATTAGAAGGAATGCGTGCAGTGCTACATATTTTGACGTCACGACCCTGCTCACAGCTGATATATATCACGTCACTAGAAGGAATGCGTGCAGTGCTACATATTGTGACGTCACGACCCTGCTCACAGCTGATATATATCACGTCACTAGAAGGAATGCGTGCAGTGCTACATATTGTGACGTCACGACCCTGCTCACAGCTGATATATATCACGTCACTAGAAGGAATGCGTGCAGTGCTACATATTGTGACGTCACGACCCTGCTCACAGCTGATATATATCACGTCACTAGAAGGAATGCGTGCAGTGCTACATATTGTGACGTCACGGCCCTGCTCACAGCTGATATATATCACGTCACTAGAAGGAATGCGTGCAGTGCTACATATTGTGACGTCACGACCCTGCTCTTTCACTAGAAGGAATGCGTGCAGTGCTACATATTGTGACGTCACGACCCTGCTCACAGCTGATATATATCACGTCACTAGAAGGAATGCGTGCAGTGCTACATATTGTGACGTCACGACCCTGCTCACAGCTGATATATATCACGTCACTAGAAGGAATGCGTGCAGTGCTACATATTGTGACGTCACGACCCTGCTCACAGCTGATATATATCACGTCACTAGAAGGAATGCGTGCAGTGCTACATATTGTGTGATGTCACACACTATCTTTGATTATGGAATGACATAATGAACAGGTAGTAACGGCCGTCAACCTCCACTACACTACACTGTATATTAAGGTTGGTTCCCACCAAGAAAATAATGAAGTTTAGAAAAATGAATCAGCATTGGAATGGAGTGTTTGGTTTTCAGCCAGTAACAGGTGGTGATGATCATTATTGCTGGCTGCCAGCAAGGTATTATTTGCAGGATTTCTTTGACAAAATTCTGGCTTCTGAAAATCTGAACCAATGATATAAGTCTTATTTTTCTCCAGGAACGGTCACTGATCACTAGCACTTCACTCCACACTCGATTGGAACGTTTTTGTACAGCAGCAAACGGATCAATTTGAAAACTTGTTTTATATAAATTATACATGAAACTTCATGTGACTGCTCACCCAGTACCATTTCAGGAGAATGATCTTCAGCTCACCTTGATTCTGATCATGGAGAAGATTGAGTCTAAGTTCACATAACATGTTTTTCATTTGTTTATAAAATTGTAATGGGTTATATGAAATGGAATACTTGATGTTAAAAAACATAAAACTGTACAGGATTTACAAGATTGTAATGGGTTATACAAAATCAAATAGATTACCTAATTTTACAAAATACTACAAAATTGCTTGTCCCATACAACAACTATGCAAATGTTAATTTTTTTGAGATTAGTCATATTTTTGCTAATTAATAAATATTTGTAAGATTTCTAAATAACCATTAGCTTTTGCCTCATGTTGGTTACCTTCAGAAGGCTACCTTCATGATCAAAAGGCTACCATCAGGATCATTTGCTCGGGCTTTTCAAAACCATAACCTTTTTGGAAGGAATGGTAGAACAAGTACCTGATATTGTTGGTGTCTCTTCTATGTTGTATGTAATCCACACATCTGGTGGAGCACCATAGTTTTGAAAACTTTCGCTTGGAAACGCTGTATTCACCAGAAAACGACACTGACTAGAATCTGGAATCATGTAAACTGTAATGAGTACTCTTTAGATTCACTGGTCCCTAGTTTGGCAGTGGAAATTAAACTTCAGACAGGGCTTCTAGAAATTTTTTTTAAATCCACAAGCCTAGATCAGTGATTTAAAATTTTTATTAGCCTCAATTAAAAATTCACTAGCCCTACTTTACTCTAAGTTAATACAATTTTACTAAATAATAGTAATAATCTGATATATGTCACATAAAGAGGGAGATAGAGCTTAAAAATACTAACATTGGGTGGTGGTCAGGATATTCATATTTACAATATAGACTTAACTGCAACATTTTACAATATATTTTTCACTAGCTGTCAGGCATGGCAATAGTAGTTATTTACTAGACCAACATTGAATATCACTGGGAGTGGGGCTATCATAATCTAGAAACCCTGCTTCAGGGCACATTAAACAACACACAATACATGTGCAAATGTATAAACATATAGTTTTAACTTTCTTTCTGTAATACTAAATGTATAAGACAGTCTTTGAAAATGTGACAAAAGGAGATATTTCAATAAATAGTTTGAATATTAATTACATTGGAGATACAAAATTGTTTTTGTACTAATTTTGCACTTTTATTTTATTATTTATTATTTTATGATAGTAATACAAAACATTTATTAATGACACAATTTCATTTCTCTTGTACGATGGATCATATTACAAACAAGGTTTATGCATGGGTGGCATTAAAAGTCTTATATCCTGCATAAATAAAATAATCCTGGATATAAATACATGTCAATAAAAAAATATTTGGTCAATGGTGACCCATTCATCATTATTCAAATTACTGCTTAATTTGTATTTTTAAACACTGCTATCCAAAGTTGTGATGGATGTGGATTAGGTCACTCTCACACTACTTTCAAAGTTTAACAAAATGTTTTTGAAAACACTGGAACATTTAATGACATAGCCAAAGCATATATTATTTAATTTAACAATACAGCTTGATGTATTATTGATATTCTCACACAATGAAATAAGAAAATATGTTTAGAACAAAACATAGGCAAACTTTACTTCTAACTGTATAATGGGTTTTATCCACTTCAAGTCAGTTCACTTAAGACTGAAACACACTATCCCAGGAAAACACCTCTGCTATCTAGGCTGTCTGTTCCTGCATGTAGTTATTAGTTGAAACAAGACAATATTTTTGTTCTCAGTTTACTGCCACAAGTTCACAGATTATGAGAATGATGTTGGTATATGCATAATGGCATTATCCCACCACACTGATTTGTCCACTGGACAGGCACTGAGATTTAAGCCCAGCATCTAACAGCTGTAACCATCATTGCTAATATTACTTCTAAGGGCGACGACAGTCACTTTTCGGACTCTCGTTTTGGCTTCGTACACAATAAAATAAAACATCCAACACAAATGTTTTGATATGACATATTTAACAAAAGGTATTTTTTTATTTATTTCATCTTTTAAAACTTAAACTTAATATTTGGTGCAGAATTATGAAAAGTAAAAACATACCGACCTGTAAACGGCGTTGTCTGCTTGTTAATTTTGACAGGGGTCAAGGTTAGTAGGCCAGTTTTTATTTTAATGTGGCGAAGCATTGTAATAATATAGCTAATTTTGAATTTGAATAATGTCAATATTCCAATGACGTCACTTTTCATCTCTTTACAATAAAAATCAACCACATTGTAGAGTGCTGGAAAAATTGCAATGCAAAATTGCTATTGAAATTTGTTTGTTTGAACATTATTAATGCACCTGAATGTGTTTGAAGAAAATCTTGTGATTAAAAAATTGTACCTTTTACGAAATATGGATTTCAAGTGAAATTACGGTAAGATATGCTATATTTATTGTGTACGAAGCCAAAACAAGGGTGCGAAGAGTGACTGTCATCGACCTTAAGTTAAAGATCGGTCTTCCATATTATTAACACAAATGGCCTCACCTTTGTATCGGTAGAGTCCAATCATAACAGGATTCCAGATTTTGCTCTCAGCATTAGCGTTTTTGGTCAGGTTTGGTTTACCAATTCCAAGAAAGAACTTGTTAGAGTAGGCGTTATTCTTATCAAAGGCATCGAAGTCTGTCTGGTTGTACGTCTGGTAAACAAGCTGTCCAAGTGGATTTGAAGCAGATGCCCACTGGATCTATAGAAACAGAAAGCACTGGTTTTTTAACAGTCGGTCAGGACCACAGGAAACATTTTCATGATGATATACATTTGTAACAAATATAACATGCCATTTCGAAACATTTCCTTTTGACATAAACTAAATAAAACAAAATTTCTATAACCTAGATAAAAAAAGAGCAAAATGACAATTATCTTGAGATTTGCAAAAAACAAAGTCTACAAAATAAAATATTTTATATCTCCAAATTTCAAGGGTCATAACTCTGTCACAAATTGGCAAATCGCTATGAAAGTCAAACTTGATATGTAGCAGTACATGGTAAAGCTATAAACAAAGTTTCAGCTCAAAAACATCTGAGAAATTATATATGGAACGGACTGACAGATGGACAGACGAATGGAGATGAAACCTATAGTACCCTCCGATCGTACTGGTAGGGGACTAATAAAAATTATGAATCAAATTGAGATGACAATAATTTCAAATGTTACCTTTGACTTTGGTTCTGTTAGTGTGACAATAGATCCATCTCGTGCGAACTCAAACACATAACCCGAACCACATTTTATTTGGAGATGTTGTTGAATGACTCGTTCATAACCTGCAATAAAAACACAAATGAACAACGTATCTTTCATGAGTTATTAAATATATATCATTATGTATTTATTATAGTAAGTGTAAAAGCATTGCCAGTGTTTATGTAGGATAAAACAAAATTTATATATCAAAAGTACTAAGATATCACTTTGTTTATCAAGTTTGTTTGAACTGGTCTGCAGTGATAACTACATGCAAGTACACTAGTCAACTTATGAATAATACCATAGCAAGTACACCATATGCAGGGCTTCTAAATTATGGTACCCCCACTCCCATGGCTAGTGATATTCAGTGTTGGGCTAGTAAATAACTACTATTGCCATGCCCGACGGCTAGTGGAAAAAAGAGGTCAAATGTTGCAGTTAAATCTATTTTGTAAATTTGAATAGCCTGCACGCACCCTAACCCCCAATGTTAGTGTTTGTAAGCTCTATCTCTCTCTTTAGGTGACATATCTGATTATTATTATTATTATTTAGTAAAATTGTAAAGTAGGGCTAGTGAATTTGAAATTGTGGCTAGTAAAATATTTTAATCACTGATCCCATGGCTAGTGTATTTTATAAAATTCTAGAAGCCCTGCCATATGCAAGTATAATCTATGAAGGTTACTTTAACAAATATTTCACTTATTTAGCAGCCAATTGGTGTCAAACACAAAACAATGGTATATTAATGTGTAAAAGAAGAAACATATAACGCCACATAGGCTCATCTTTTAACTGATAATCTCACTGGCATGCTATTATTGTAACTTGTGGGAAATGTCCCTATTAATAATATTGCATGCTACTATTACACGCACTGGTGTATAAACTGCACCTTTAAATAAGCCGCAGTTAAAACAAAGCCACAAACTTAATTGCGGTTAATTATTTTTTGTATTTAATAATAATAAAGAGATCCATTCTCCCTTAAATTCAAACAATAAATAATTGTTGATTGTGTGGCTTTCAGTTTCATTTCATCTAATGGATTGTGGGTAAGTTTCATTTATAAACAAAACACACCGTTGACAAACCCCGCTATTTTCACGAAAATATGAACAAGAATTTTGGTAATGCATTGTTTGTTATCTTACATTAGTTGCCAAAAAATATATATATATATAAATAAATACATGATAACATTTTATTTGTTCCAGTCTGATTAAGGATTACTAAAGTACTGTCGGAAATAGAATACAAATTATTTTTGTCGATTATTTCTTACATATTAAACTGACAAGTAAATATTTTGTAAATATCTATTTAATGATAGTCTACCAAATTTAGCATTTACTTGTTTGGGCTCTCATTGATGTTCAAGGTGGTGTTTACTCTTGAAATTAAAAGAAAAATGTCAGTGAACAGGTGATTTGTGCACTTAATTGGAACAGACTATAACAAATATTGGTCAACATGTGTCAATTTCATTGCTGTTACAATATGTGAGAAACTGTTTCTAATGATGGTTTGCCCCTATCCCTCTCCAAAACAAAATATTTGTAGTCGTATTTAAGTAACTTTTGAGCAAAACTGTCAAGAGCCATTATAATGATCCATTATACTGGCATTAAAGGTGTTATCTCAATGTTACCCAATGACAGCTATTGCAAATCTTTTTTTCTTTTTTCTTTTTTCTTTTTTTTTAATAAACTTTTGATTTAACATTTTAACCATATATGCCCATAAATGATTATAGGAAATAATTTTATCTACTGGTAGAAAATACTTTTTTATTGGAGAATCTTTATCGCAGCTCGCATTATATAGCACCTTTAAATTGTTGCAAGAATGTGTACATTTCTAATGTACTTACATTGAATTTATATTCAATAAATATGCTTGTCATAATTAATAATTTATGCTGCAATTCAAAATAATCAGATAACTTGCAGTTTTAAATTAAAAGTTTGTTTAAGGGTAAATGAAATTGACACATATCGATCAAAATGTGTTATAGTCTGTTCCAATAAAGGTCACAAATCACCTGTTTACTGACATATTTGGTTTAATTTCAAGAGTAAACACCACCTTGTACATCAATGAGAGCCCAAACAAGTAAATGCTAAATTAGGTAAAGTATCATTGAATGGGTATTTACACAATATTTACTTGTCAGTTTAATATGTAAGAAATAATCGACGAAAATTATTTTTATTCTATTTCCAACAGTACTATAGTAGCCTACTCGCTCGATTACACATGTATGTTTCTCTGTAATCTAACTAGCGTGCCGTGTGCACAAATTACATATTCAAACGAGGTCGGGTCAAGCTGGATATAGGGCAATGATGGTGAACCAAAACTAAGCACTGTCCTGTCGATCGTTTAAAGTTTTCACATTATTTTATAACTGTTAAAAAAAAGAAATGGCCTAGAATTGTATATTCAGAGCCAGTTTAAGGATCCGCAGGGCCTGTAACACAAATAACAGTGGGGCCCAATTCCCAAGATATATATTTTGCAACCCCCTCAGGGAGAGGGGGAAAATGACCTGGGGAAAGTGTACACAATGCCTCACCGCGGGCCCCCTGAAGCGTAGCACGTGCTACTATAATAAACCGGTGAGAAGAAAAGTAAAATGCTATTTTTATGTGCAATTTAGAAAACAATCGGTTCAGAAATAAATAACTTGTAGTAAATTCCGTAGCATGAGAAAAGGCGTTCCCTGTGGGATGGACTATAAATGTGAAATGCTCCCGTACAGATAACGAATATGCCCGAAGTTTTACGAAATTACGTTTTCCAACGAAAGCATCGTGTAAATTGGTTATGCTTACGAATCGTAATAAGTATTATTGAAAAATATCGAAATTGAATGTACTAGAAATCTTATTATATAATCAACATTCTAAAATTGTATCAGTACATGTTTATTTTTATATTTCAAGTTAAATTTCACTGTGTAAAGTCACATGCTTTGTGGCAAGCTTAGGGCAATTAAGCGTAACTTCCGAGAATGAACTATGCGTATATTATCAATATTGAATCTTACAACTATCAAAAATATTTATTATGGTGCTTGAACCACAAATACAGCTTTTGAAGGTTATTTTTTTTTAAATTCCGTTTCAGTTACCAAATTTTGCGATTCCGTCCGTTTTTCCATGATCGCGGAAAATCATCCCCTCTAGTATATTAACTAAAATTAGTGTCTATATCCACAGACTGAAACTAGGGTATGCACTTTTAATTCTAAAAAAACTTAAAGTTTGTTTGGTTTAACAACATCACTAGAGTATATTGATTTATTAATCAGCGGCTATTGAATGTCAAACATTTGGTAATTTTGACATATAGTCTTAGAGGAAACCTGCTACATTTTTTTCATTTTTTATTAGTAGCAAGGAATCTTTTATATGCACCATCCCTCAGACAGGATAGTACATACCACAGTTTTGATATATCAGTCGTGGTGCACTGGCTGGAATGAGAAATAACCCAATGGGCCAACTAACACAGATCTATCCCAGACCGACTGCACTTCAGGCGAACGCTTTACCACTGGGCTAATATGTCCCACCCCAATCAATTTTATGACCCATGACATCAGAGCTAGACATTCTATCCATAATCCCAACTGATCAGATATCAGTGACAATCTGAATTTTTAACTGTGACAGATAAACAAAACAAAATGCACCATGCTGATAACGTTAGATTACAAACCTCTCACCTTCAAGACTGGGCATCTGAGCCATCAGTTTCCTCCACGCCTTCTGAACACGTCCACTAAGTGGGTGGTTACCAAGAGCATCAAGGGCCAGGTATGTGAAATCTCGCTGTTCTAGCCACGAATTAATGCCATTAACAAAATTTTGTTCTGAAATAACACAATAAAAACAGAAAGTGAAATGTCACCAACCTATAGCCACGAGTTAATGTCATTAACAAAGTTTTGTGCTGAAATAACACAACTAAATCATAGTAAATTAAATTTCACTACTTTAGCCATGTGTTAATAAATGCCATTAACAAAGTTTAGTCCTGAAGTAATACAATAAAAACATAAGAAGTGATATGTCACCAACCTATAGCCACAAGTTAATACTATTAGCAAAGTTTTGTGCTGAAACAACACAATAAAATAAAGTAAATGAAATCTCAATGGTCAGATATTAGT
Organism: Gigantopelta aegis; assembly: GCF_016097555.1. NCBI lineage: Eukaryota > Metazoa > Mollusca > Gastropoda > Neomphalida > Peltospiridae > Gigantopelta > Gigantopelta aegis. The sequence continues at coordinate 74,200,969 of NC_054707.1, read as the reverse complement.
CATCAGTGAAAAAAAATTTGTTTGTCTTGTTTAACGACACCACTAGAGCACAGTGATTTATTAATCATCGGCTATTGGAGGTCAATCATTTAGTAATTTTGTCATAGTCTCAGAGAGGAAACCGCTATATTTTTTCATTAGTAGCAAGGGATCGTTTATATATATAATCCCACAGACAGAATAGCACATACCATGGCCTTTGATATGCCAGTCGTGGTACACTGGCTGGAATGAGAAATAGCCCAATGAGCCCACCGATGGGGATCGATCCCAGACCGACCACGCATCAAGAGAGCACTTTACCACTGGGCTATGTCCTGCCCCAAGTCATCATTGAAAGAGAACTCACTGACCTTACACCTCCCCAGTAAACCATTAAAAATCAGTACGGGTGGAAGTAAATACTTAGATGCACTATAGCCACTATGAAAATATAATACACACGTGTATTTCATAAATCATGGAAAAGGTACCATGCTTAAGAAGTAACAAGCAGAATTTGGAAACATACTTTTCTTGTATAGCAGTGGATAGAACTTGTCATTGGTCCAGTTTTCATCATCATCAACACCACTTATACCCCATGTGTGTTCTCCAACCTTCAGCAGGAACCGACTAGAGTTGTATATGCGTGGATCTGACAGACTGCAGGAACCTACAATAGAAACTCTAATTCACTTCATAAACAATCCTCACCCACTACCCACCCTGGTCGGGCTGCTTGTGCCTGGTCGAGCTGCTTGTGCCTGGTCGGGCTGATTGTGCCTGGTCGAGCTGCTTGTGCCTGGTCGAGCTGCTTGTGCCTGGTCGAGCTACTTGTGCCAAGTCGGGCTGCTTATGCTCCCTTGCACATGCCAGCACGGGCAACCCCCTCTCCCACCCACTCCAAACCTTTTCCTGTCCTGGACGGAGGAGCCAGCAAAAGCTGACACCTGCACCCATGACAGGCGTGTGCTACAACAGCTAGTTCTGAATGTGCACGTTAAAAGCTATGACCTGACCTGACCTGATTTCATAAACAGCTAAGTAAGTGCAAGTTAGCCTTCAAGGTGGCAGCACATTTTCTGGCAAATAGTCATCTAGTTCTATCAAATCATCTTCTCATGTCTTCTACTTCTGTTGGTCTCCTAGCTACTTTCATCAGCCTCCTACATGTCCTAGCAATCACTTACATTCTAAACTAATGAGCACCATGCACTTACCCTCGTTTAAACAATTTGTTCTTTCCCTGAAGAAAGCTCTCATCTCTGCCACCTTGCGAGGGTCAGATGACATCCCCTGGATCCACGTATCTCCCATTTCCTTGCTAAAGACAGGCAGTTGGGACTTAATCTTCTGGGCAGCAGCTGCAAAATCTTCTAGGTTGGAAGCCTGAACAATTGCATTAGGAAACTGACTTCGGGCTATTTCATAAGACATCAGAATTTCCTGCAATTATAATAGTGATGGCAGGATTAAAATGTCTGGAAGACAATGCAACTGCAAGTTTAAACCTACACAGTACTGTAAATCTTTTAACAGTAGCTGAAAATATTTTTAAAAATAATATTCAACAGCTGTAAATATTTACTTTACATAAAAGCTCAGATTGCTTGATATGTATATGCACTCATTTGTAAATGAAAGCAGAATTTAATATAAAAAGATCTAGATATACAAAAACATGTATGTATTTATTTAAAGGGGCTTTAGCTCAAAATTTAAGATATTCAGTGTGCTATTTAATCATATAACATTATTGACAGCAAATATGCATTACATATAAGTCTAGCACTATTTCAAATTTTTAAAAATACAATTATTTACACATTTTATATTAATGTTAAAGAAAGTGAGCGGTGGTGTGTAACCTGAAATGAAAAACTTTAAATATTATTTTTTTCTAAAATCTGCCAATGGCCTGTACAAGGTTTTACCTGTTAAGACTGCATGACGGACCCCTATTATCACAAATGAATAAAAAAATTAATGATGGTAGGCAATCTTAAAAAAGTACTCTTTTTTTTAAACATTGTCAATAGCCTGTACCAATTTTTCTTGGTGAAATTGGTGAACTCCTATTATCAGAAATGAAGGAACAAAAATGGTTACCGGGTACTTTCCCTTTTCTAATAACTGACAACAGCCTGTACCAATTTTTACCTGATAAGACTGGTACAACCCTATTATTAGAATTGAAGAAACAAAAATGATAGTGTGCAATCTTAAAGAACTATCACTTTCTCATTTCTAAAATAACAATAACATGCACCAATGTTTACCAGGTAAGCCTGGTGGAGAACTATTATGAAAATTGAAAAAAAAAAGGTATCGTGCAACTTAAAATAAATTACTTCCTCGTTTCTAAAAACTGACAATTTTTACCTGGTAAGGCTGGTGGACAACTATTATGAGAATTGAAAAAAACAAAGATTGTGTGCAACATTAAAGAAAATATTGCTTTCTATTTTTCTAAAAGCTGCCAACAATGTGTACTAGTTTTTACCTGGTACGACTCTGGTGGTCCCTTGTTATCAGATCTGAAGGCGAAACACAGTGCGTCTGTGAGTCCTGGATACGTCACGCAGTCGTTGACAGACATTCCACCTGGTTTCACTGGCCACTTTCCTTGTGCATCAGGGTAACCGCCTACAGGCGACACAGCCCAAGTCAAAATTAAGACAATCATATCATTAGGACATACGTAAAAGCAGTACCAAAAATAGTGTTGTAATTTAAAGTTAAAACTGTTTATACTTTTGTACCCTGCCCACGTTCTACCACTCCGAAAAAAACTACATCTTACGAAATAAAGCTGCTGAAACTTTAAGCTGAAGTGTATTTATTAGTATTTAACATCACATCAACATGCTGTATTTGTTTCATGGAATATTCCAGTATTCAGGTTGAAAATGTTTTTTCTTCTGGCAAAGTACTTAAAATTAAATGTTTCACAACTACAAGTTGCTGTGGTACGTGAGTAGAGATTACACTTCTGTTCAGACAAATCTATTTCCTCAATTTTTCTTCTTTTTTTATAATTTTGATTATGGCATCAATCAACAGTTATTAGGAAACAAATGAACTCTTACCAGTGGTAGAGCCAGAAAATCCATTTAGGGGGGGGGCCCAATGACACGAGGCGGAATGCCAATGGAACTTTGGGGGAGGTTTGGAAGGGATCGTAAAAAAAATTAAAATTAATATATAATAAAATTATGACAGTCGCAAAATTTCAGAGGGCCCGGGCCCATGGGGACCCCCCTAGATCTGCCTCTGCTTACTTTAACTACAAAAGGAAGTATTACTGCAAGAAAAAAAGATTACATACTTCCCTTTGACATAAAGCTAAATGGTGTGTGGCCAATGGCATGGACAGCTGAACTGTTGTTGATTCTGACTGGGTTATAATTGTATTCCTGTGATCAAAATACACCCATGCCCTATGTCAACTCGGTCCAGATGTTGCATACAAAAACTAACCTCCAACAAGAACATTCAAATGAGCTACACATATTTATACGGTCGGTCTGGGATAGATCCCCATCAATGAGCCCATTGGGTTATTTCTCGTTCCAGCTAGTGCACCAAAGCCTGTGGTACATGTATGTACTATCCTGTCTAAGAGATGGTGCATATAAAAGATCCCTTGCTACTAATGAAAAAATGTAGCGGGTTTCCTCTCTAAGTCTATATGTCAAAATTACCAAATGTTGACATCCGATAGACAATGACTATATGGTTGACATCCAATAGCCAATGATTAACAAATCAATGTGATCTAGTGGTAACGTTAAACAAAACATTTTCAAATTACTTAATACTGTAATGGAGAAATTATCAGTAACTTCTAGTACTGCAGTAGGTGCCCTTTATACAGACACTATTTAGTGAAATAACCTCCCTTCAAGTGCAGCTATATGAACTATTACAGCTTGTGACAGAGTTTTAATGGTATTCTTGTGTTTAGAATACCCAGTGAGTCCCTAACTATGTCAGCTCCACATGTAACATATAAAAAACCTTCCACTGAGGTGATACAAACCATGAACTGGTGTTTAACAAACTACTGTCATTACAGAACTTTAAACAAACAATACTTGGTAACTACAGAAATAATCAACAATATATAAAGCCTGTGGAACTATTAAAACCTTTACCAGCCAGCCACACTAATAAAACAATACTTGGTAACAGTAACTACAGAAATAATCAACAATATATAAAGCCTGTGGAACTATTAAAACCTTTACCAGCCAGCCACACTAATAAAACAATACTTGGTAACAGTAACTACAGAAATAATCAACAATATATAAAGCCTGTGGAACTATTAAAACCTTTACCAGCCAGCCACACTAATAAAACAATACTTGGTAACAGTAACTACAGAAATAATCAACAATATATAAAGCCTGTGGAACTATTAAAACCTTTACCAGCCAGCCACACTAATAAAACAATACTTGGTAACAGTAACTACAGAAATAATCAACAATATATAAAGCCTGTGGAACTATTAAAACCGTTACCAACCAGCCACACTAATAAAACAATACTTGGTAACAGTAACTACAGAAATAATCAACAATATATAAAGCCTGTGGAACTATTAAAACCTTTACCAGCCAGCCACACTAATAAAACAATACTTGGTAACAGTAACTACAGAAATAATCAACAATATATAAAGCCTGTGGAACTATTAAAACCGTTACCAGCCAGCCACACTAATAAAACAATACTTGGTAACAGTAACTACAGAAATAATAAACAATATATAAAGCCTGTGGAACTATTAAAACCGTTACCAGCCAGCCACACTAATAAAACAATACTTGGTAACAGTAACTACAGAAATAATCAACAATATATAAAGCCTGTGGAACTATTAAAACCTTTACCAGCCAGCCACACTAATAAAACAATACTTGGTAACAGTAACTACAGAAATAATAAACAATATATAAAGCCTGTGGAACTATTAAAACCTTTACCAGCCAGCCACACTAATAAAACAATACTTGGTAACAGTAACTACAGAAATAATAAACAATATATAAAGCCTGTGGAACTATTAAAACCTTTACCAGCCAGCCACACTAATAAAACCATACTTGGTAACTACAGAAATAATAAACAATATATAAAGCCTGTGGAACTATTAAAACCTTTACCAGCCAGCCACACTAATAAAACAATACTTGGTAACAGTAACTACAGAAATAAACAACAATATATAAAGCCTGTGGAACTATTAAAACCTTTACCAGCCAGCCACACTAATAAAACAATACTTGGTAACAGTAACTACAGAAATAATCAACAATATATAAAGCCTGTGGAACTATTAAAACCTTTACCAGCCAGCCACACTAATAAAACAATACTTGGTAACAGTAACTACAGAAATAATAAACAATATATAAAGCCTGTGGAACTATTAAAACCTTTACCAGCCAGCCACACTAATAAAACAATACTTGGTAACAGTAACTACAGAAATAATAAACAATATATAAAGCCTGTGGAACTATTAAAACCTTTACCAGCCAGCCACACTAATAAAACCATACTTGGTAACTACAGAAATAATAAACAATATATAAAGCCTGTGGAACTATTAAAACCTTTACCAGCCAGCCACACTAATAAAACAATACTTGGTAACAGTAACTACAGAAATAAACAACAATATATAAAGCCTGTGGAACTATTAAAACCTTTACCAGCCAGCCACACTAATAAAACAATACTTGGTAACAGTAACTACAGAAATAATCAACAATATATAAAGCCTGTGGAACTATTAAAACCGTTACCAGCCAGCCACACTAATAAAACAATACTTGGTAACAGTAACTACAGAAATAATCAACGATATATAAAGCCTGTGGAACTATTAAAACCTTTACCAGCCAGCCACACTAATAAAACAATACTTGGTAACAGTAACTACAGAAATAATCAACAATATATAAAGCCTGTGGAACTATTAAAACCTTTACCAGCCAGCCACACTAATAAAACAATACTTGGTAACAGTAACTACAGAAATAATAAACAATATATAAAGCCTGTGGAACTATTAAAACCTTTACCAGCCAGCCACACTAATAAAACAATACTTGGTAACTACAGAAATAATAAACAATATATAAAGCCTGTGGAACTATTAAAACCTTTACCAGCCAGCCACACTAATAAAACAATACTTGGTAACAGTAACTACAGAAATAAACAACAATATATAAAGCCTGTGGAACTATTAAAACCTTTACCAGCCAGCCACACTAATAAAACAATACTTGGTAACAGTAACTACAGAAATAATCAACAATATATAAAGCCTGTGGAACTATTAAAACCGTTACCAGCCAGCCACACTAATAAAACAATACTTGGTAACAGTAACTACAGAAATAATCAACGATATATAAAGCCTGTGGAACTATTAAAACCTTTACCAGCCAGCCACACTAATAAAACAATACTTGGTAACAGTAACTACAGAAATAATCAACAATATATAAAGCCTGTGGAACTATTAAAACCGTTACCAGCCAGCCACACTAATAAATATGAAATTCCACTAGCCTAAGACAATTTTCTAAAATTTTATTTTAAATTATTTCATTTCACACAAAATTTGTAATATACTGATGTCCAAAAGAAACATAAATTTTGAATAATTTGTTACATATTGTTGCTAATCGAAAAGTAATAATAAAGTTTGTTTTGTTTAATGACACCACTAGAGCAGATTGATTTATTAATCATTGGCTATTGGATGTCAACCATATAGTCATTTTGACATAAAGTAAACCTGTTACATTTTTCCATTGGTAGCAAGGGATCTTTTATATGCACAATCCCATAGACAGGAAAGCACATACCACAGCCTTTGAAATTCCAGTCGTGGTGCACCGGCTGTGATGAGAAATAGCCCAATGGGCCCACTGACAGGGATCGATCCCAGACCGACCGCGCATCAAGTGAGCGCTTTACCACTGGGCTACGTCCCGACCCCTAATCGAAAAGAACCAATTTAGAAACCACCTTACAACACTTTGCATGTATCATGAAGTGTATTGGGATGTTGAGATGATGAACTTCATGATACTTTCATATCCCACCATACTGTTTGGTGGTTTTTCTATAATACAATTTCAAGCGTATAACGGTTTTTGTGGACATCAGTATATTTATGATTCTCCCAACAGGCTAGTGGATTCTAGCCTCATCAAGCAGCTTTTAGGGCAAACAGGCAAGTATATTTCCACAGCCCTGGCATATTACTGTTACCTGGATGTGAGTATATTTCCACAGCCCTGGCATATTACTGTTACCTGGATGTGAGTATATTTCCACAGCCCTGGCATATTACTGTTACCTGGATGTGAGTATATTTCTACAGACCTGGTATATTACTGTTACCTGGATGTGAGTATATTTCTACAGCCCTGGCATATTACTGTTACCTGGATGTGACTATATTTCCACAGCCCTGGCATATTACTGTTACCTGGATGTGACTATATTTCCACAGCCCTGGCATATTACTGTTACCTGGATGTGACTATATTTCTACAGACCTGGCATATTACTGTTACCTGGATGTGAGTATATTTCTACAGCCCTGGTATATTACTGTTACCTGGATGTGAGTATATTTCTACAGCCCTGGTATATTACTGTTACCTGGATGTGAGTATATTTCTACAGACCTGGCATATTACTGTTACCTGGATGTGAGTATATTTCTACAGACCTGGCATATTACTGTTACCTGGATGTGAGTATATTTCTACAGACCTGGCATATTACTGTTACCTGGATGTGAGTATATTTCTACAGACCTGGCATATTACTGTTACCTGGATGTGAGTATATTTCTACAGACCTGGCATATTACTGTTACCTGGATGTGAGTATATTTCTACAGACCTGGCATATTACTGTTACCTGGATGTGAGTATATTTCTACAGACCTGGCATATTACTGTTACCTGGATGCCACATCCCAATGAGACTAACATTCTGGAAGACCCAACGGAAGATCTTTGGTACTTCAGGTGGTGCAGTCACTCCATTTACGCCAACCGTTATTGCCTCTATACCATGCTTTTGAAAAATAGGCAGCAAAGACTGTGTCATTCCTAATAAATAAATAAATAAATAAATAAATAAAACAATATCAATTGTTAGTACCTAGAAAGTTAAAATTAATTAATCTGTTCTGTTGTCAATACAATGTAATCAAATGACATATATAAGAATAAAAACAAACTTCAAAATTTAGCTTTTTACAAACTGCCTGACTATTTCAAAATAATGTTGAAATATCGCCTGCCAATCTTGACTTTACCAGAGTCATAGTTGAAATTCTGTAAACACAGTATTCATGTTCCCTCAAATTTATTTAACCTGTTAGAAATGTAACAGTTACGGTACATTTCTTGTAATATTTTTCCAACAACATTTTTAATAGTGACATCTTTAAATACTGTATAATGTAAGGAACAATCTTTATATAGGCTAAGCCTGGTGACCAATACCAACTGTTAAAGATCAACAATAATATATATTTGCTAAAATTACAATGTTAAAATTGAAGTATTGGTGTTCTGTTTTATTCTTAATATACTTTTCATAAGAGGCCCTCTGGTCTTCATCAAAATTAACCTCCTGTACTAGTATGTATGCATCTAGAATTCACTGAAATAAGTTTTATTCAGCAGAGTAAATAAGCGAATAATGTACAACTACTGCATTTAAGAAAATGTCTACGACAAAAAACATGCCATGGAAAAAACCCACTAGAATATAGTCCACAGCAAAAAATGTGCAACAGAGAATTCAAAACTCTGTGGCAATCTCCACGATATTGCTGACTGCCGTGGGATATTGCAAGGGTTGATGTATTAGTGTAATTTCATGATGCAGAAGAAGACATAACATAAAATGGGGAATGTCAGATGAATAGCTTTAAAATACAGACAACTGAGTCAACATATGTTTAGGGAAGCCATTTCAGGCAGGTGATTTTAGTCTCTCTGCATAGGTTAAAGTTAAGTTTGTTTTTTATAATGACACCACTGATTTATTAATCATCGACTACTGGATGTCAAACATTTGGAAATTTTTACATCCATAGTCTTAGAGAGAAAACCCACTAAATTTTTCCATTAGTAGCAAGGCATCTTTTATATGCATCATCTCACAGACAGGATGTAGTGCACTGGCTGGAACGAGAAATAGCCCAATGGGCCCACCGACAGGTATCGATTCCACACCAACTGCACATCAGGCAAGTGATTTACAACTGGCCTACATCCCGCCCGCCCCTGCATAGTTTAGATCACAAGGCCTGCAGTATTAGCGCACTCACCAGGCACGTCCCTCTGACTGAGTACTCTGTGCTGTCTTGTAATCCCAAACATCTTGTCCAAGTCCTCCGACATCTGAAGTCCAAACTCGACCATCGACACATCCATCAGAGTCTCAAACATCATATTCATTGGCCCAGCATGCCACGTTATGATGCCCAGGTCAACTGCCTTCTTGAAAATGTCAACGGAAGTTTTGTTTGGGCACTAAAAACAGAAGTATCTTGAAAATGAAAGAATGCACAATGAAAAGGACAGTCATTGTGTCTTGGTTCAATGATACCTCAGAACATTTTGAATAAAACGTTGCACTCGACTACCAGTTAGTCTACTGAGCTACAACTTGCCCTGAATACACACTCACAGGGAGGCAGTTCTTTAAAAAAAGAGGAAAATTTTTTAAATTACCATGACCCAATTCACCATTTGAGAAAGACTTCCAGTTAATGTCACAGATTCCAATTTTTAAAATGGACACTAAGTTTGTTTAATTTAATCTACAAACCTGTAACCATTTGGATAAAGATACAATAGAGTGAAACAAGAGCATGTGACATCTCCATAACCACCACTTCTCAGACATACATTGTATGTGCATTTTTTAAAATATGAATAATGCATTTCGTGGTATTAAAAACACCAGGATGACCAAAAACACAATGGTTGTACAGAAATAGATAATCTAAACAATAAAATCTAAGTAATGTCTGATTTGAATTATCAAAAACAGTTCCAATAGTGAGAAATACACTGCACAGTATTTAACAATTAGGGGGTGTCACTTTAAAATGATACAGTAATATGATGCACACATCATAAGGGACTGCAAACATGCAAGACAGTTCCTCAATAAATAATTATCTGTGGTCAAGTCCAGCAATTAATGGTGAAAAATGTTTATATCGGACTGATCACTATCTTTGAAAGTACATGTAGAAAACTGTTACAGTAATTTGTTAAGAAACATGTTTATATCGGACTGATCACTATCTTTGAAAGTACATGTAGAAAACTGTTACAGTAATTTGTTAAGAAACATGTTTATATCGGACTGATCACTATCTTTGAAAGTACATGTAGAAAACTGTTACAGTAATTTGTTAAGAAACATGTTTATATCGGACTGATCACTATCTTTGAAAGTACATGTAGGAAACTGTTACAGTAATTTGTTAAGAAACATTTTTATTCACACAAATTTTTTATGTATAAAATATTAAGAGAGTTGATATGAGCCTAATTCATAATAACATATTTTATAGGAGTTTTAGCATGATTCATTATGGAGTTACCTGCCAATTCATCGGTTTCCTTGTGTCGTAAATGGACTATAATGATTACCTTCCCTTAGTACTTCTTAGAGACTGATGCATTGCTTAACTCCCATGTCACTGCACTCACCTGCAATACAATGCCTGACAGATTGAGGTTAGGTGGACAGTCGAGGTACAGACTGACCAGCCACGGGTGAGTTGTATAGACCAGTTTCTCCTTAAAACCCAGGGCTTCTAGTGTCATTGCCTGCTGGATCGCCCGGGGAAAGTATACTTGGAAATATTTGTTTAAAATATTGTTGATGAAACCAAGTTCAGGAGCTATTCCATTGAATCCAACATCTGTAAGAGTGCAAATATATTATTATTCAATTTGGTTGTAATAAAAGCATCAGGGAGAAGGTAATGTACAAAAATATTAACATAATAAAAAAATAATAATAACAAAACAAACCCAAACCAAAAGCATTAAGAAAAAATCTGTGGACAAAAAATGCCACAAAAAATATTAAGGAAAAAAGTTAAAGCCAAAACATACCATAATAATATTAATGGGACAAAGTTGTAAATTTAAATACTTTAATATTTCAAGACAAATTGGCATTTTAAAAATTAGATTACTGATCTAAACATCAAAGTAAAATTGATGTAGCTTTGCTAATCCCAGTTACATGTATATAATAGAGTGCTGTTTATATAATAGAGTGCTGTTTATATATATGCTTCATTAACCAAGTGCTTACCAAGGTGATTCATAAAAACAATGTGTACTTTCAAAATACTTTCTGGGTCTGCTTCATAACTTGGAGTGCCACATCCCACAACCTGAAAATTGAAATACAGTTCAGTATATTTATGTGACTTAACTTTCAAAATATATGTACTATAAAAAAAAAAAAAAAAAAGATTTGTTACAGATTTATAACTACGGTACTGTATTGGAATTTATAACAGGGTTTGCACAATACTGAAATATATATTAATTTGGAGCATTCATATTAACAGTATATGAATACATATTAAATATATCATCTTTCATTCATTTATTTTAGAGGGATCTTGCACAGTGGTAGAGCACTCACTCCAGTGTTCTCGCTGGGTGAAAATTAAAGGAGGGTGGCCGCACGACACCCCACCCTCCAACCCCCCCGCAGAAAGCACCAAACAAACAAACAAACAAAAAAGAAGGAAAGCTTGGCTACCAAATATCATTGGGTGTTGGTCGACTAGGTGGAAAGACATACTCCTTATTTTGCCCCTCAGTATTAAAGAGGGGTGTAAAATATAAAGGAGGGCAGCAAAATGAAATAGTGGGGCAGGCCGCCCCGCTTTAAAAGAGCAGCGAGAACACTGCATTTGCAGGCATCGAAATATGTATAGCATGTGGTAACCCATGCACAGTTTATCCTAAAGTATGAGCTTGTTAAAGGGACATTCCTGAGTTTGCAGCATTGTAAGATGTTTCCGACTAATAGAATATTTCTATGATTAAACTTTCATATTAAATATATTTTCTTGTTTAGAATATCAGTGTCTGTATCTTCAAATAATTTTGTACGGAAGAAAAAATTATATTTTAGGAAATAAAATGAAATGTAACCTAGTACAAACATTAGAACAATCAGAAACACGTTTAATATACAGCCACTAATATTTTATGCAGAAAAATATATTTGATATGTAATCACAATTGTTAAAAAGTCTTAGTCGGTAACATCTTAAAAAGTGTAGCAAACTCAGGAATGTCCCTTTAACATATATTGTATAGGTTACGACACATTTATCAAGTTTACAATTTCCATTATTACTGTAAAATTCCTTCACAGATACACCAGTGTTTTTCATCACTCACTTCAACACTGCTCTTATACCGATTCTTGTATATGTATGTATATGTTATATTTGAATAACTCTCAATTGATAAAAAATGTATGTGGTGTAGTTTGCATTCGATATATTTTGTGGAGAACACGATGTATCGTTCTTGACTTTCTTAACGTGACATGTGGTAACCTGATAACCTGAACGATCATTCTCAACTTATTTCATGCCTGCACCCGAGGTACTAAGAGTTATAGGACTGGGGCCTAATTCACAAAGCTCTCTTAGGCTCTGTTAGACAACAAAGCATCCTCTTTGCAAGTCTTTTAGCATTGCACTGCGAGATCGCAAAGTTGTGAGAATTTAGTGAATTAGGCCCCTGATTCCCATAGGTCTATCCACTGGGTTCCCACTGCTATCGGTGCTCCACAAATGGTATCAAATGTACAACTTCTCTGTCTGTCTGTTGGTCTGTCTCTGTCTGTGTGTGTGTGTGTCTCTGTCTCTGTCTCTGTCTCTCTCTCTCTCTCTCTCTCTCTCTCTCTCTCTCTCTTTCTTTAGACAACCATTGTCATAGTTACATGTAGGTGGAACCATTGGGTTTTCTCATTGCATCCAGTGTTCCACAAATGGAATTAACTGCAGGGAACATTTTGTTTTAAAAATCTTGATTAGCAATATTTTGGGTCAATTAAAAATTCATTAGCAATTAGTTTCACGTTCTAAAATTGTGTAGCAATCAGTGAAACTTGCATAGCAAATCGTCATGCGATACTGAACAAAATGTTTCCTGATATTCAAAGCCTCTCTCTCTCTCATCAGACACCCAGGATCATATCTAACATATATAATTGGAGGTGGGGGCGACCACTACCCTACAGAGACTGAATCAATTGAACTGGTTTAGCAACTTTGTGGATAATTCAATTCTATTTACTGCACAATACCAAACAATTTGGTGTTAGCAGAGATAAGAATTATGTAACATCAATAACAACAGAAGGGTTTCTGCCAGAGGATAAAACAGGTATGGTGCCATACCCAAATATTTTAGCAGATTTTTTTTTAAAGTTAACCTTTTGAAAAAATTAATTACTCGTCATCAATGTATGGTTTTCTTAACCCTAACCCTAAACATAACCAATTTTCTTTCTGGGGGAAGTCCCCCATACCCCACATTGACTGTGGTTCCATTCAATTCCATAGCGCCATACCCAAAAATTTCATTCTGACAGGAACATTGAACAGGCCTCCGAGAATGGACAATGTGTGTAACCCATTTATAGGTTACACAAAAAATCAATTCAGGAAACTCATTTTCTTGTATAACCCATTATATTCATGTAAATTAGAGTAGTGACAAATACACAAACAAAATGATTGTTCTCGCAATTTTCAGAGGCCTGAACAAATAATAATATAACAATATACATGAACAAGCCAGACGGAGACAAAAAACTTTTAATCCCTAATTATAGGAATAAAATGTCTGTATTATGGGCATAATTTGTAAAAAAGTTAATAGAATAAATAAAAAAAATAAAAAGGTTACAAGCTAAAAATAAAAGGAATTGACTGCTCGGCCGAATATTTATATAATTTGGAGCATTTTAGAAGGACAGTCCAAAATTAAATAAGAGAAAGAAGAGAGGTTCGGACTATTTAATAATATTAAAAAAAGAAGAAGTAATTTCGACATAAAATTTTGAACGCAGATCTAAAAGTTTAAAGTCCGATCGATATGTCCACGCAAGTGGCCTCGTTAAGGCTGTTTGGGTGCACAGCTGAAAGGGACGAGATGGGTTGTATCCCGTCAAGAAAACCCCTAGATTGACAGTCGATAGACGTTGAAGGTGTAGTGCTGTGCTGAAATACAGATCTTGAGAAGCCGGATCCGTCTGAACGAGAGAGTATAAGACTAGGGTATAGTCCAGTCGTCATGGGTTGGTATAGTGGTGTGGACGGGCCCAACTCCGGAGGATACGAGATGGTATCACTATAAAGCAAGGTAAAGTCTAGAAAAAGAGTAGTAGGGGCCGACCCCGCTTCCGATTTCTTCTTAGAGTGGGGTGGTCAATCTTCCAGTGCTGCTAGGACAGGCTCGGACATGTAGAGACTAAACACGAACAACCGTGGCGTTCTGCAGAATGGCCGTCATACAAGTCACGAAATGAAACATGATATCCACTTTATATGGACAGAGGCTTAATAGTACCCGTTATATTTGATAGGTTTAAAAATAAAAACTTTTGTATTCTAACATTTATTTTATGTATATTATATTATTACAAAAAGATTAGTAAGCAAATTATTAATAAATATAAGAAATTCATAAATATTTTGCGAAACAATACTGTGAGACTTCCCCTTTAAGGAGTTTTTTAATTTGTATTTTTTTTCCCCCAAGTTCTACTGCCACCCACCATCCAACCCACTAAACCCACGATACAATGCAGCATCAAATAGTCGTGTTAGGAAATGTACAGTATCTGAACGTAAATGTATGTAGCTATTAGATGTATTATATTTGAAAACCTACACTAAACAAACAGAGAAAAGCTGTGATGATAATCATAACAATTCCCATTTTGAGTTATCACATGCTTCACTCGTCGATTTTACGTTACACTTCCGGGTTCCGAAGTGATCGGAACATGTCGACAGATTCCGTTATCATTATTCATTCAGAATTCCTCGGCGGAATTTCATGTAGGCCTATCTACAGTACGAGTACTCTGACGGTAAGAGAGCTTGACGAACATTTGGATAGTTTTCACTGCTGTCTAACCGTCAGAGTGCGAGTGTGAATAATTTTTACATGCTCATATACCACTAGACTTTACTGTTGTGCATGTTGTTGTGGACCGATAGTAGTATACGTACATAATGAGGTTTTGATAAATAAAAAAAAAGAAGAGAAATACTACTACTATAAAATAATAACAGATTCACAAATCAACAACAAAAGAACAAAATATTTACATCATAAATTGACCTGGGCTCTTAAAACAAGTATCATAATTAAACCATTTAAATGCTGGATTAGTCTGACTTTGGACGAGTCCTCTATTTTTTATATGGAACCCATGTTGTGTTTGTGTTAGGGATGACCCGTTGTATATCTATGTATCATCCATTAAAGGGACATTCCTGAGTTTGCTGCAAAATGTTTAAGATGTTATATCGACTAACAGAGACTTTTTAACGATTGTAATTACATATCAAATATATTTTTCTGCATATAATATTAGTGGCTGTATATTAAACGTGTTTCTGATAGTTCTAATATTTGTACTAGGTTAAATTTCATTTTATTTCCTAAAATATGATTTTTTCGCAGTATTCTGAATCATCAGGCTCTGCTCGGTGTTCATTCTCATGTGGCAAATTCTTGTAGAAGCTTTGTTGGTCTTTATCAGGGATGTATTCAACCAGTTTCATAATATCCTTCCACTTCAGTAGTTTAAGAGGAATTGGACCAGTGTATTGACATTCTGAATCGCTCCCCTTTTCAGTATCTTGGCCTTCTTCCAGTGTTCTTTGTCATCCAAACTGTAGCGACACCAGACTTCATCAGGATGTTCCACTAGCTGCGTATCACCTGTTTCCCAGTCCTTCTCTTCGCTGCTACCGTAATTGAACCAACGAACCTTTCGAAACTGTATATTTTCACCAAACTCATCTTTCAGTGTAGTTCGGATGTTCTTTGTGGAAATTTGTTTATAATCTAAGAAATCTTCCTGCACCATTTCAATGGGCATGAACGGACTGGGTTGGGATCTTGCACTGGCAACTACAGCAGCTAGGTCAGCTGGCGTTATGATAGTTTCAATATTCGTCCTTGTCTTGATCAGTCCAAAATCTCGGTCATTAGCTAAACGTGTATGGCCTCGAACCAGAATCTTATGATCGATTCTTTCATACATATGACTGCCGGTAAGTTCCTGTAATGCCGCTACCATGTAATGGTTCCGGTTTTGACCCCCACAACCATCGGAGTAGAGGAGGAGGTGCTTTGCCCCAGTTCTGCTGATGTTCAGGACTTTAACTAGGCAAGATGCAACTTCGGATCCTCCTTTCTGTGCGACGGTCTCGTTGTATAACAGCATGTATGCTTTCTCAGACACATGGTCATGGACACCGAAATTAAACATATTCAGCTGACGGCTGTAGTAGACTTCACCGTGTGTAAGATTTGGTATCATTAAATTGGCCTAGTAATCAAAGGAAAACATATCTGTTGCGTATTTGGTGCATGGAGGCTTATTCAATTCTCTTTTCCCCTCAGAAGCTGTCTTCCAGCTATTCCTGGCCTTCACTCTGTCTTGCTTCATCTGTTTGTATGACTGATCGGCTTCAGTGGTATGAATTTCAAGGTGTTTCTTCAGTTCTTCGTCTGCTGTTATTTCTATCTTTGCTTTCAATAGATCACATGTTCCGCACGTATTTTTACGGAGGTACCCAAAGGAGAGATTGAACTCTTCATTGAAAATCTTTCTGTACAACCATTCCTTTCCATTTCCTGGGTGCGATTCAGTTTTGTCATGACTCATGTTTTATTCTCGAAAATCTTTCCACATTCTATGTATACTGAGACGTTCATCAAGGTAATGCCTATTCGGATTATCATCTGGGGAGTAATGCGATTTCTTTGCGTCATAGCTTTTTATGTGGGCTCGTATGTCATCTTTCAATGCCTCGTCTATTTTATTTCCTGGTACATGTCTTCCTCTCATCATGTCCTGTGGTGGAGCTGAGCCTTCTTTCGCCTTTTGCAGACGCCTCAGTCTTGATCTGTCGATCCTACCATAGCACTGGAGAAAGCAACCCTGGCACACACGGTGCTCTTCGCCATCTGGACACTTAACATAGTAAAGATACAAGGTTGACCTTTCCCTGTGCATCTTGACCTTTTCGGTATTTCTGTTCTTTCCTTCGTCTTTCTGTGGCCTGCGATGGTGTGGGGAGTAGGGAATAATTAGCCCAAACAAGAGAGCATCCTGTACATTTTGATTACCAATTCGCAGAAAGTCCTTGAATATTTTCTTATGTTGTCCTCCCCAATACTTTTCAAACATCCCATCTTACATGGTTTCATGACCATTTCTTTTGCCTTAACAACCTTTCCCCTACAGTCAATGTACTCTTCACCACTGTTTCTCTTATTTTTACGTATGTGACACGTAGAGAAAACCCGCTACATTTTTCTTATATAGCAAGGGATCTTTTATATGCACTTTCACTTAGACAGGACAGTACATACCACAACCTTTGATATACCAGTCGTTGTGCAATGGTTGGAACGGAAAAAAGCCTAATCAGAGAATTGGGTCCACCGAGCGGATTCGATCCTTTGACGGAATCACCTCGAGCGAGCGCTCTCCCGACTGAGCTAGATCTCGCCCCTTAAAGATATTAATGCAATATAACTGAATTATTATTATCGATTCTGTTGTCAACCAGTGGCTGCACTTTGAGGTGAAACATTTTGCAGTTCTACCAACCAAGAATATTCTAAGAAAAGTTATCGGTCTAGTTCGGACCCAATCATGGCACTACACTTGAAAATGCACCATGCCGCCATGCAATTCTGTACAGTCATGTATTGAGGGCCAAAATAGCCTATGTTCCTAAATTGGTCATCATGGATTTCCAAGTCAATCCTTGTTCATTAACACAAATAAAGACCATCTTAATGTCCTTTGCTATCTAAAATAACCTCGTGACAAGCGTTCAATAATCAATATCTGCCTAAAACCCTTTATTTACCTTAAAATATCACAATGCCTCCTTCGTTTTCCTTGCACCATTTTCTGCTCGGTGGCACTTTTTCTCCTCCAATTCTAGAGAGCTTGGAACCAAAACAACCTATATTTAATGATCTTGGAGCCCAAACAACCCAAGTGGCACATAGGTCTTTTTGGAATTGAGAGATGGATTTTGAGGTGTAATTTCTTGTTCACAGAGGGCGCTGATGGTAATTAAACCCACTTCATTGTATGGACCATTTATAAAACATTTTGCTATATTCTTTCCATAACAACCTATGTGGCACTTAGGTTGTTATGGCTGTGACCCCTTCAGTTAACGAGTCTACCGCTGCCAAATAAAGTGACACGCAAAGAATGATAATGGATGATAAAAAGAATAACACCACCCCCCCCCCCCACCCCCACCCCCCACCCCACCCCCATCGTGTCTTGTAATATCATAATTTATCAGCACTCGTTGATAAAAGTATAAAAATTATCGACAAGCCTCGGATTTCATACTTTCATAAATTCAATTTGTTTACTTCAAAAGTAGAATTGTGTTTTCTTTACCATTATTAACAAAGTTAAATAACCAAATAAATAAACCTGATATTTTATTCCTCTGAACTCATCAGTATAATGTGTAAAGTAATATTTTTAACATACCGACGACACAGTGTAGAAAAACTATAGGATCAGTCGTGCTATATTGTTTGAAGTTGTAAAAATCTCAATTAGTTTGTTATGGAATCTGAACACCAAAACCGTATTCCGATATTAAAATCGTATCTCTACACAATGCAGAGTCACAAGGATGTTCGGTCCCAATATTCGCTTGCTAATTTGCTATCCGAATACCATTTTCAAATATTCGAATACCTGGAGTTTTTAGGACTTATGGGAAAAAATAACTCTAAATGAGATGGATAATGCGCTTTCTTTGAATTCCAAGATCTGTCGACGTCGTGCATGCTGCTTACCACATGCATTCAGTCAGGAACATAAAACATATCTCAAGTTTCATAATAGAGTATTTTATTGGTAGTGACGTCTGGTGCGCGGGTGAACGAAACAACACTGGAATGGTGTCCATCTACACTAATTGATAAGTCGATTTCAAATTTTACTCCCAAACCCATTTGACGACATTATGTTACGAAAATAGATACTGAAAAACTAAATAGTGTTCGTCAAATTTAAGATTACCGCTCGAAACAGGTAGATGGTTTAACATTCCTAAAGAAATCATTCCATGTTAACTTTGTAATACTGATATTGGAGATGAATACCATTATTTAGTCAATTGTAAAAATGTAATATTGGAAATATTAAAAGAATATATGTATATATATATATATTTTATATATATATATATATATATATAGAGAGAGAGAGAGAGAGAGAGAGAGAGAGAGAGAGAGAGAGAGAGAGAGAGAGAGAGAGAGAGAGAGAGAGAGAGAGAGAGAGAGAGAGAGAGAGAGGATATTAAACGAGCTACTATGTATTATCAAGTTTAAGTCCCGAGTGAAATAAGTTTCCTTTGTCACGAGCTTTAGCGAGTGACAAAGGAAACTTATTTCACGAGTTTGATATTCTATTTATTACCCAAGCCTGGATGTTTATTGTGCCCAACCATAAATTGTTCTATGTGCATATTATTTAGAAACAAACTATAACGAAGCGCAAACTATGTGCGCACTCATTTACTTTCATCCGCGTTCGAAAGTAGTTACTTATAAAATACATTTATTTGTCAAGTTATACATACTAAAAAACAAATATATTGTTGATAAAAATAACATTTTATTGACATTGTAAAACGAATATAGAAATGACAATTAAAATGTTTAGATAACAGTACATGTCCATTCAACAAGTTATTTAGGGCAAGTCTGTCGAGTACGCTGCATCGTTATTTGGCGGCAAACAATAGTCATTGGAAAACAATAATTAAACAGAGAAAACTGCTGAATCTAAACAAGTACCGTTTGTCTGAAGAATATGAACATTTTAATTTTCATCGGAAAAAGAATTAATAATAATACGTCGACGTTTAGCTGTGTTGTCAGAAGACGCGTGGTGAATAGTTGGCGACCTTGTTCCCGAATTGCCAATCTTTATGTTAAAAACGCCACCATAAATGGGACCCGAAAAAAGAGTTTGGACTGCATGGTGATGAGATGGCCTCAGACCACAATTAATTTCACTATGTATTCTCATGTAGCCCCAGTGGCTGTAGCACTTTTATTAATTTCACCAGGCCATTAGCATTTCACGGGAAACATTACCTGCCTGGGCCCATTGAACACTCGAAAGGACGACATCTGTTGTCCAGCTCTTTTCCGCGTTATATCAATGTAAACAAACACACGTGGGCTAAGGGACCGAATCACACCCATTTCTCTGCATTTTACACAAATTTTGCATGACTTCAATGTGCTCTGGGGGACATTATGCAGTATCCAGTGTAAACCAAGTGCACATATTCACTAACTGCATCCTCTCACCTGTCAAACCCAGTGTAACAATCCAGTATACTAAGCAGCTCCCCAGCCATTAATCACATCACAAGAAAACTATATTTTCTCGCATTAACTTCCGTATTTTGGACAACCAAATGGGTGGATAACTCTAGTCTGAGGCCTATCAGACCAAAATTGTTTTCACCATGACACTCAAACTCACATATGGCATTTAAATACATATGTCAAGTTGCATACAGGCAATAAAAAGAATATTTGATACCAAATATGGCTATTGGAGCCTGTGAAATGGGGGACTGCCTGTGCCGCAAAAGGCGGCAATCTGCGTCAAATTATTCCCAATAGTGGACTAGTAATTATGGAATAACTTTAAAAGTTACAGACATTTTTCTGAACAACAAAAAGAAACTTGCTCCTTATTGTGTTCTCTGCAATTGAAATATAGCAGTTGGCAGGAATATGATTTTTAAAAAAAAAAATCAATTTAATTTAAATTGATACATTTTCAAAAAAAAAATTCCCACAAAGTTCTCTTTTTAAACAAAATTTAATCTTTAAAACTGTAAAATTTTGGA
Organism: Gigantopelta aegis; assembly: GCF_016097555.1. Lineage (NCBI taxonomy): Eukaryota > Metazoa > Mollusca > Gastropoda > Neomphalida > Peltospiridae > Gigantopelta > Gigantopelta aegis. Next base: position 74,179,695 of record NC_054707.1, on the reverse strand, counting down.
TACTGCACACAGTCAATATATGCCAATTACAAATTAGGACTGCTCGAGTGTCATTCTGGTGAGGGTAATTAGCAAGGTGTCTGCACACCGTAACAGGTCACACCTGAATGCAGAGGACAGGGCACCAGTCTGCAAAGATGCAGTACCGAATACACAGTGAACAAAAAAAAGCTGTCAACTGCCACTGCACTGAAATGTTTTAATGCATCAGAACTGAAAGTGACATCACACATGAACATATATATAAGGGTGGACATGCATACCACAATAAGTATTTCACTGTTTTATACACTACGAGTCACATCCATGGAAGGCAATACAAGACGAAAGACACAGTTCAAGAAGGGACATGCACCTTGGAATAAGGGTGCAACTCTGCTGCATGAACATGCAAGTCCAGAATCTCACACTGAGAAGTTGCGACCAGTAGTCCGGATGAATATAGACGAGTTTGCCTTGGTCACGAAGTCGAGTTCCACTTCAGCCACCATATCCACTCCAGATTGCGAAGGTGCGTCACAGCCAGTCCGCCTGCTACGTCCCATTACGAGTACATGTACTGCGTCTGAAATGAAAGAAGAACAACAGTGTAAAGACAAAGAAGGCATGAGAATAATGGACAATGACAGAATGGTAGATGCATGGAATGCAGCTTTCAGATACCACTCAACAGCTTCCCCTGAGTGCGACGAGCCTGAAATGCAAATATTAAAAGAGGTTAAGTGGGGTCTTTGTTGGAAAGTCACACTACACTGTGTGAATTGTGACTTCACTGCTCCTGAAAGCAAATTGTACAATGAGGTGAAGACAAATAAACCTGGCCCAAATGCAGCAAAAACTAATGTGGGTCTTGCTATCGGTCTCCAAGATACTCCCGTCGGCAATACAAGAGCGAGAGTGCTATTGGCAGGCATGGACATTCCACCACCGTGTCGGAGCAGTATGCAGAGAACATCATACAAGGTATCAACGGCTGTAACAGATCTAAATGAAAAAGATATGGCACAAAAAGTTGAGCTACTGAAAGACATTAACATGAAACGTGGAAATGAACGTGATGAAATTAACATAGCCATGGATGGGAGATACAACTCCACGACAATAACAAGTCGGAAGAAACCGGGCCAGAATGCATCACAAGCTATAGGACTTGCGTGTGAAACAATGACTGAGAGAAAATTCATTGTAAGTGCCTGCTTCCAGAATAAACTTTGTTGGACCGGAGCCTGGTTAAGAAACAAAGGTATTCATGTGACGTGTCCCGGTGGTCATCCTGACTGCACAGCAAACTTGCCGCCATTTGCTCCGCTGTCGGAATACGAGATGGGAAAAGATATCGGAACAGACTTGGCTCTACAAGGTATTCTCATAAAATACGTCACAACAGATGGAGATTCCAGATCATCTGCTGGAGTTGGTAGTGCTTTGAAACTTCTACATCCAATGTGGAAAGTGCAGCGGCTAGCCGATCCAACCCACTTAGGTCAGAGTCAGTTTCGTAAGTGTTACAAAGCTAACTTCAGTCCCGACATGTTTACTGGGTACACCCGTGAACAAAAGCGTGAAGCACAGAAGGTATTCAGCCAGGATATGAAAGCAAGGTGCAGTTTAATTCTTAAAGAACTGATGAAACTACACACTGGTAATATCGGTGTACTGAAACGAAACTTACCAAAGGTCCTGCAATCGACACTTTCGTGCTACGGTGGTGACTGTTCAAAGTGTTCGCGGTACTCGGTCGTCTGCAGTGGAGGAATAACGAACAACTGGTGGCACCGATCCATGTTCCTGGGTACACACAGAATCACAGAGCTGAATATGAATGAAAATGACAAAATGTTAGTACTGGAACTTCTGAAGATTAAACTAAGTATTTCAGCTGTAGAGCAAATGAAACTGTATACAGACACACAGAAATGTGAGGCTGCGAACCGTTCTCTCAGTGTTTCCTTACCTAAGAATGTGAACTATTCACGAACGATGACTGGGAGAGCTGCATCCACCATCCACAGGCTGAACAACGCCCCGGGAACATCCATGATAGAAAAGTGCAAGTACTGTGGCATCGAACTGTCAGCTCGGGTGAGGCGTTCACTGCGTCAGATGGACAAAGAGTCGGACTATCAAAAAAGATATCAAAACAATCCACAGGTGATTAAAAGGCACTTAGTCCAGCAAGGAAGTAAAATTAGAGATCACTTACGATATAAACATTTGCACAGAGATCAACAAGCTGACTACAAGAAAGGATTATTAGATATTGACAGTCAAAGAACAGACAACTCCTGTGACCACAGTTATTCAAAGTAATTTTTGTCACAAACCTTCAAGTGATACATATAATATAGGAACTATCAGTTTGCATGATAGCATTTCTGCTGTGGATATGAACCCTAGACATTGAAGACTGACTTTAAACAATAAAAAATAGTAATGTGAATAAATGTATGCTTTTGAATAAATGTATCATGTGATATTTATATGTGATATTTATATGTGATTTTATGACATAAAATATTTCTTTAAATTAAACTTTGTTATTGTTTTACATTCTTATATGTTATGCATTCTGAGATGCAAGAGGCAGGGAGGGTATTGTCCATGTCCCTGACAGACATCCCGGTTCACACATTGTATGCGCGAGCTGTTAATTGCATGTGGCTCAGCAGATAAGTGATCTTTAAACATACAAAGACGGTTATGGCACAGGTGACTGATGTCACTGCCATCTATGTCCATCTCCTTATTAAAGACCATGAAACTTAATCTGTGAGCATTTACTGTACGATACTGGCCTGTGATTGGTGATTTGAACTTAATAGCACCATATCCATTTGCTCTGGGAGGCCCATTCCACATTATACATTCACCATTTGGCCCAGGATCACATTTTGAAAAAATTACCCTCTGGTATTTTTGATAAAAAGCCTCCATTTTCACTTGTTCAATTAGCTCAATTACTCAAAGTGAGGCCCTCACAGGGTGCAGAGATACATTCTGATTGAAAAGAATGACCTATGACCTGATAGGGGTACAATGCATGCTGAATTATGTCATAATTTGTGAAATTACAAATTTTGAAAATATAAATATAATAAAATTTAATTTAATTTAAAGAAATAAAATATTCATCACCCAAACTGATAACTTTCAGATTTCCACCTATCTGCACAATTATCATGTACATTTTGAGTGCTGTAACTGGCATAATTACCTCACAATTTGGTATCAAAGTGTGTCACCCTGTGTCAAACATCATTGAAGAAATCCTCCATATTGACTTATTTGACCTTAACCTTCAAAGTGAGGCTCTCATAGGGTGTAGGGATACAGCCTGATTGAAAAGAATGACCTATGACCTGATAGGGGTACAATGCATGCTGAATTATGTCATAATTTGTGAAATTACAAATTTTGAAAATATAAATATAATAAAATTTAATTTAATTAAACAAAATAAAATATTCACCACCCAAACTGATTAGTTTCAGATTTCCACCTATCTGGACAATTAGCATGTACATTTTGAGTGCTGTAACTGACATTGTTACCTCACAATTAGGTATCAAAGTGTGTCACCCTGTGTCAAACATCCTACTATATCAGGCCTCAGACCACAATTAATTTCACTATGTATTCTCATGTAGCCCCAGTGGCTGTAGCACTTTTATTAATTTCACCAGGCCATTAGCATTTCACGGGAAACATTACCTGCCTGGGCCCATTGAACACTCGAAAGGACGACATCTGTTGTCCAGCTCTTTTCCGCGTTATATCAATGTAAACAAACACACGTGGGCTAAGGGACCGAATCACACCCATTTCTCTGCATTTTACACAAATTTTGCATGACTTCAATGTGCTCTGGGGGACATTATGCAGTATCCAGTGTAAACCAAGTGCACATATTCACTAACTGCATCCTCTCACCTGTCAAACCCAGTGTAACAATCCAGTATACTAAGCAGCTCCCCAGCCATTAATCACATCACAAGAAAACTATATTTTCTCGCATTAACTTCCGTATTTTGGACAACCAAATGGGTGGATAACTCTAGTCTGAGGCCATTTGCTAACCGATTGTCGTTTAAACCACGTTTCACCAGGACCAGAATGTTTTTTGGTGTTTGTAGCAAGATAAAATGGATCATCCTCTTTCAAAAAGTCAGTTGGACGTAATTGCTTGTATAATTTATACAGTGCAACTGGGCACCGTGCGGGATTTTCATTCATCCAAGCGCGAGGTGGAACTTGACGTACATTTCGTGGATTTGAACCGCCACGTGTTTTTGTTTTGCCTTTCGTTAATTAATTAAAATTAAATTGTGTTGGTGTGTTCGTGTTCATTTACGGAGATTTCTTTATATTTGACAAGTAGTCCGGTAATGATCAGAAATTACTACTACTGCTATTGCTCGGTCAAGGTCGATATATGTCGCATCTGGTTTAGTACGTGCCCGTCCATTGGTCGAAGTCCCCTAAAGCACCCAATCAAATACCCGGTTAGACCAATGCATCATAATTTCTCACTGAGAAATTATGATTTTTATTTCCCCGGTTAAGTGTGCCCATATATATATATATATATATATATATATATATATATATATATATATATATATATATATATATATATATTACAGTCAATATGTAAAACCAGGCAATCTGTATATTGCCTAAATATTTCAGGCAATCTATAAAGTAACTGATTCACTCAGGCAATCTGTATATTGCCTAAATATTTCAGGCAATATACACATTGCCTGACTTTTCAAGGTAATTTCTAGACACATTGCCTGAAATGAAAGATCCATCATTCATTGACAGCAATTGTTACAAAGGTAAACACAACTAGTGACAAAATGCAATATTATTTAATTCATATAATTGATATTTAATCACAAGATTCACATCATTAAAACAATTAGAATACTTTTGCTACGGATTTGAGATAAATGCATTAAAACATACATCACATACATAGGTGCACATCATTAAAACAATTTGAATATTTTTGCTACGGATTTGAGATAAATACATTAAAACATACATCACATACATCATTAAAACAATTTGAATATTTTTGCTACGGTTTTGAGATAAATACATTAAAACATACATAGATGCAAATCATTAAAACAATTTGAATATTTTTACTACGGATATGAGATAAATGCATTAAAACATACATCACATACATCATTAAAATATTTACAAACTAGCGCTTCTACACATTTATTTATTTAGACAGGTCAGACTGGAGTGGCATCTGCTATTGCACTTTACACCTGCCTTGTAGCACTTGCAGCGGTTTGATGAGCATCGTTTGCCACTAATAGCACAATTACATTTTGCGTAGCCCTGACCTCCACCCAATGACTCATCTTTCACTGCATGTCTGAGTCCCACCTCAATGTCGGTACACATGTCACTTAAAGTATATAACTTTTGGTTACATAAATCAAACTGGTTCCTGCTGTATCGTCCTTTAAGTAGTCCTGCGTGAACTGCAATGCAGTACAAGTCATTTTGATCTCGATCACACCCATGATGTTACGAGGATCCCCTTTACCACGGTCTACCAAAGGGATCCATGTTTGATGAACTGTCTGTTGTAGCATATGCTGCAATGAGATCCTCTTCAGACACCATGCGTTCCAGAATGTCAGTTGGTAAGACAGAGGTACGCAATCCAATTCGTGCACCAGTACCGAATAAGGCCTTGTATGGTGTCTGCTTGATGCCAGAATGATAACTGCAGTTTTTCTGGAATTGAACAAATCGCAATCCCATAGGCCAGTCTGTTGAGTTGTTATTACCGAGCCATGCAATCAACATATCTTTCACATCACAGTTCAGCCGTTCAACTGATCCTTGACTCTGAGGGTGCCGAGGCTTGCCGTGAACCATGAGGAGTTCGGGCCACAGAACCTTGAGGTCTGTGATGACAGATGCTGTAAACTTGCTGCCATTATCACTCTGTAGAATTTGAGGGCACCGAGGAGCAGAAATATGTCCATCAACTGAAAGGCTACTTCTACTGCACGTTTAGAGGTTAGTGGGCGCAGGACACAGTATTTTGTCAAATGGTCTTGATAGACCATGATCCACTTGTGTGGTGCCTTTGTCATGGATTGCATATCAATTAGATCCACTTGCCCTCGTGATCCAAACTCCTTTGATAATATCGGCCTCACGACAACCCCTTTTGTTGTAGCACGTTTTCTTTTCTTCTGGCACTCAATGCAAAGAGACTTGAAGAGTTCAGTGCTTTCCCTCGTAATGTTTAATGTTTGCATATCTAGACAAAAACTTAACAATTTTGTCGCGACCACCATGTCCAGTTGAAATATGAGCATGTTTAATGATGTCACACATTTCATCAATGTTCACAAAGTATATTGGTTCCTCTTTCCGAGTTGGCACGCTTGCGAATTAACTTCTCCACATCACCACATTGGAGTATTTCGTACCGTCCTAGAATGTAGTATTGTTTAGCAGTTTTTAATTTGACCGAACAAGCTTCCTTCAACTCATCCATCGTTTGGAAATATTCCTCTTTCAGCATAAGCACTGATTTTGTATCACTGGCCTTCTTTGCTAGAAGTAATTCCTTAAAACGAACATCCATTAACTCTGCCATTGCTGAGCAATGGAATGGAATGGAAACTGGGTTTAACGTGCCCCTATCCACAAGGTTTCAGGCACGCCCACTTCGGATTTAGCCTCTGACATCGCCAGTGACCAACTCCGAAGCAACGGGCAACGGGCAACTATATTTACGTGCCCCTATCCACAAAGGTTCAGGCACGCCCACTACGGAATTAGCCTCTGACTTCGCCAGTGACTGACTCCGGAGCAGGGGGGGGGGGTAAGTTTGAAGTGGGCGGAATTTGGAAAAAAGCCATTTAGTGAGCGCGGACCAAATAGCAGACACTTCATAAACTTGAAGTAACACCGAGTGGGAGCCGTGTTCTGATTGGCTGAATTTCGATTCCTCGGTGAAGCCTGTTTTTTACCTAAGTCTACAAAGAGTACTGCATACCGAAACATGTCTGGACTCTAAATTTTTAGCCAAAAATAGTTAAGACTGCTCGGCCGAAAAGTTTTTAAGGTGATTTTGAGCAATTGAACGGGCGCCAAAATAAAATGCGTTAGACTATTTATAAAAAAATAAACATAAGAATTTTGAACTGCTTCCAAAACGTTTAAAGTCTAACTAGCCCAATAAAAGAGGTTAGTACTCACGGAGGCAAAGGTTGTTAGGAGGTTGGGGGCTACGGCGAGCCGATGAAGTCGGTGGCGTCCAGATGTGGAAGATCATGCCGGTAGGGAGAGGCTGCTACCATCTTTGTGATGTGACTGTAATCACTCCCCGCGAGGATTTTGAGGACACGATGTAGTGACGGGTTGTCCATCTCCTTAAGTAGCAGCGCTTGATTATATCTTCCCTTCCGGCGAACGGTGACGCAAACTGCGGTGATATCCACATCAACCTGGACTCGATGGACAGCAAATTCCCCTTCATCGGGCTCGGTCGGTAGCGGATGATATGCGCTGTGCTTCGGCTCACTAATGAGTTGGCGCACGTCCTCGATGTTGATCTTCATCAGCTGTTGGAACCGCGGATGGAGTCTGCCGGCCTTAAGTGACCATGGTCCCTCTGATTGTTTCTCTGGATTCGGCGGTTGAGTCGGGCGACTTGGCTTGGCTGGGGTGGCACTCGGGGGAGTGGTCGCCTTCCTCTTAACCACAGCCGTCTTCCGGGCCTGGGTCTCAACGGGTGACGCCGGTTTAATCGGCGACAAGTCCGGAAACCCAGAAGTAAAGGCAGGCGGATCGGGTCTGTTGTATGATGAACTGCAGATAACTGAGTCCGGCACGTCAATTTCCTCGGGTCCTGTAGAGGGGACGTTGATGACTGGGGCCGAGACCACTTCCATCTTCGTCTTCCTCTTCAGTTGAGTGGCGTTGGGCGATCCAGCAGACGGAGTCGCTGCCGGCGGTTTAGCCGTCTGTTTTGTCTCCCCCTGCGCCGCCGCTGGCGTACGTCTCCTCTTCCTCCACCTTCCTTTCTTCGGTGGTACCGGGTCCCCGTACACCAAGGTCACGGAAGCCCGTGACCCGGTATACGTGACCCGGTATTCCAGTAGCGCTCCGTATGAGACCATAAGTCCCCCCAGGTGGGGGGGTAACGCGAGAGAACACTGACATACGTCCATCCTCATCGTGATCAATTTCGAAGTCGCAAGAATCGAATGGAGTAGACCTAGAGAGACTACTCCGAAGCAGATATGCCTGCCTATCCATACTGTATTTATAGAGAAACACCTTTACCCTGGCTTCTAATCCGTTGCAAAAACAATCTATTTTAAGGTAATTAACCGTTACGATTATTCTTTCAAAGTATAGAATTAATAGATTAAGACAGGTTAACATCAAAAGTTATCATGAACGCATGTTCAACGGGCTTCTAATCCATTGAAAAAAACAATCTATTTTAAGGTAATTAACCGTTACGATTATTTTTTCAAAGTATATAATTAACAGATTAAGACAGGGTGAGATTAAAAGCAATATTTTGAATCTTAATTACTTTGATGTCAAGATTTTTTATTCAGTGTTTTGTTTTTGGAGAATGTCTTTGTGGAGATTTTTATTTGAAATAAATTACATAATTTTAACTAATATTGCATTTTGTCACTAGGTGACAACAATTGCTGTCAATGAATGGTGGATCTTTCATTTCAGGCAATGTGTCTAGAAATTACCTTGAAAAGTCAAGCAATGTGTATATTGCCTGAATCAGTTACTTTACAGATTGCCTGGTTTTACACATTGACTGTAACAAAAAAAGAAACTTCCGATTTTTACATATAGTATTTGTTGTGTTAAAGAATTCATTGTGTAATGAAATTATATAGGTAGTATTAGCCTTGAGCTGTATTATCAGGATTCATGAATTTTATCGATTATTTTTGCACTGTTAATCGTCGACAACGTGAAATTCAATTTGCACGTGCATGCGTGGTTCGACATATCCCGTGTAGTATTCGGTCAATTTGTTTTACTTGTCTTACTGACATTGTTGTCAAGTGAACGAAAACGCTTCAAAATTTGTAAAAATAATTAACGTTTTTTACATTGTAGCATTTTTAGTATGCCAAGAATACCCAATAATTTACGAGAACGGGCGATTGGCATGCTTGATGCTGGCATGTTGACAGAAGACTTTGCAAGGCATGTTGGAAGTTCTAGTCGAGCGATACGAAATCTTGGCGTAAGATTTCGAACGACAGGAAGCACCAACGACTTGCCACGTCGTGGACGTCCGCGTATTACAACGCGTGGTCAAGACCGCTATATCATGAACACGCATTTGCGCAATCGATTCCAAACTGCCACTGCTACTGCTGCTAACACACCTGGGCTTCATAATAACCGAATCAGTGGGCAAACTGTTCGTAATCGTCTGCGGGAGAACGCTTTACATGCACGACGTCCTTACGTCGGATGCGTTTTAACGCAACGTCATCGTCTAAATCGTCTTAATTGGGCACGTGTATACACTCGTTGGATACGGCGACACTGGAATACCGTTCTTTTTTCGGATGAATCCCGATTTTCTTTACAACGTGGTGATGGCAGGGTGCGCGTTTACCGTAGGAGAAATGAACGCTATGCTGACTGTTGTGTTCTTGAACGAGATCGTTTCGGGGATGGGGGTTGTGTCATGGTCTGGGCAGCCATTGCCCATGGTTATCGTCACCACTAGTCGTCATTGATGGCAATTTAAATGCTCAACGTTACCGCGATGACATTCTCGCTCATCACGTCATTCCTCTGTTCCATAACACCGCCAACATCTCGATTTTTTAGCATGATAATGCCACCTCTCATACAGCTAGAGACACTGTAAATTTTCTTAGGACAAATAACATTGATTTCATTGACGATTGGCCCGCTAAAAGTCCTGATCTCAACCCCATCGAGCATGTCTGGGATAGTCTGGACAGACGATTGAGGCGTCGTCCCAACCCACCCGCTAACGTCAACGAACTTCGTCAAGCGCTTATTCAGGAATGGAACAATATTCCACAGGCAGAAATCAACACTTTAGTCAATTCTATGCGCCTGCGATGCACTGCAGTGGTCAATTCAAGAGGTGGTCATACCCGTTATTAAGTGGGGGTTTTTTTATTTTTAATCCCTACCACACTTGGTCAAAATTTCTCCCAGTTTCTGTTAACCTATGGCCATGATTTTTGCACCAAACGATGCATCATGGAACACTCTTTAAACGCATATATAACAATTATTCCCACGGTTTATTTTCATCAAGTTATGTTCAAGCAAAGTTAGCGGAAGTTTCTTATTTTGCTCTAAATACTTTATGTTGATGCGTATTCTTGTTATGCATTTGTTAACTACGTATTTGTATTGTCATTTTGTTACATATTGTAATGTGTCACTGTGTTGTTATATTTCCAGAACATCCCCCCCCCCCCCCCCCCCAAACAAAAGCAAAAACGAAATCAAGCAAAACAACAACCCCAAAACACCAACATGTGAACCGATCTGGTGGTTTTCTCTATGAGTTTGTTTTCGGTCATACTGTTTTAGTGGTTTTAATCATTTGATATTGATAATTCATTAATATTATACGAGAAGTCAAAATGTATAGCTAGGTTGGCTACTACTACAATATGATTTGTTTTGGGGGGTGGGGTGGGGGGGGGGGGGGAGATGGGGGGGATGGGGGTAAAAACTTACTTTTTCGAGGTTATTAAAAGTTCATTACACAATTCAAACTATAAAAAACCCTCGTTAGTTTGGTGATTCAGTTGTTATTTAGTTAGTGTTCGATATTCGTTTGGAGGAGGGCTGCCACTTCCCTGGGAGATCCGCATCACGATGTTTCACCCTCTTACATCGCTCGTAGGAGGACTGCCACTTCCCTGGGAGATCCGTAACACGATGTTTCACCCCTCTTGCATCGCTCGTAGGAGGACTGCCATTCCCCAGGAGACACTAACACGATGTTTCATCCCTCTTGCACCGCCTATAGGAGGACTGCCATTCCCAAGACTAGCTTAGAAATCCTAAGCTTGCAACAGTAATTTACTTTTTACAAAGTTCCTTCCCTATAAGTTTAACTATTAGAACTTCATTGTATTTAGAAAACGTACGACGTTGATGATCTTGACATTTTTGTGTCTAGTTTTGAAAGCAGAAAGTGGCGTTTAGATATTCGAGAAGCTCTGCAGAAAGCATTGGAAATGATACGCGATGTCAAATAGATCTTTGCCGTAGTATCTTGTATCTTTGTGGGAGCGCTGTACTGTGCTAGTTTTGATTTAGTAAACTAGTCTGGGAGTGGTAGTCTTCTTTGTGGCAGTGTAAGAGGGGTGACATCTGCAGTAAAGGATATCCGCGGGAATGGCGGACCTCCTACAGACGAGGCACTAGTTACAGATTCATGGAATCAACCACTATTTTGTCAAATGCCTATTCGACTGTCAGATACGGCCCTGATCGCGGATTACGTTTTTGTCGTTCATAGTGTTGTCTGTCGGTGTCATCGTCCCGAAAGGTTCTACACACGGCTGTATACATTTGCTTGACCAGACGAGCTCGCCAAGGCCTGTTTCTTCTACACGGGAGATCACGATGCCGTCGTCTGTTATAATTATTGTTGAGGACTATGCGCCTACCGATGGAAGAAGATGGACGATTCAGTGATGGACCAATACAGGCTGTCCCCGAGATGTCTCTGTATGAACAATGTCTTCAGTAAAATTAACACATGAAAAACACTCTTTGTTTGTTATTACTGTAAACTCGAGAGTGGTTCTGATCCGTACATGAGTTATGATTGGTCATACAATACATATCACACAGATTCAAATTAAATTTGCATGCGTGAGACTAGTGGGTATAAAACCGTGTAAATAAAACAGTTTTTGCCGACATCATCATTTGACGCAGAACCTAGTACAAATTGTACATTTCCGGCATGAACAAGAGGACCCGTTTTTACAAACTGCAAGCACAAGACAGACTTCAACACGGTGACGACAGACAACTCGGTGTGTATCGATGTTTCGAACTCTACGATTCCACGTGGAAGAACGAAACACTTTACAAACCCCCAGTAGCCCCATAACCCAACGTCGTCATGGTCTCGCCCACGCAACAAGTAGTGGAGCGAGCCAAAGCCGACCTGAAACGAAAACAACAACAGAATGGTTCAGGGCAGAAAACTTCCAAACGACAGAACTATCAAAGTAGCCACCATGGGGAAGACAGAGTCACTAATCGGCAACGTCAGGAATCAGCGATACATTTGGTCTATGGCCCCACTATATAGGCTTAAACATGGTTTGTTCGAATTATAATATAAACCATCCCAATTTCCCAGCAACAGCAGCAGCCGCCCTAGCTTTTCTTTCTAAATCCCGTCACAACGATGGAGTCTGGGCTCTATATACGATAGCAACCCCTTTCGGACGTCATTGGGCCAACCGTCTGAGTGGAATTCGTTCGAGGCGTACCTGATCAATTAGAAAAGGGTCGTAATTTGGCTCGCAGAATCAGAAATCTCATCGTGCTGGACGACTTGATGTGTACGGCCAATAAAGACCCTAATATCATCGACCTGTTCACAAAAGGAAGTCACCACAGAAATCTCTCGGTGACTGCCATCAACCGGGACCTCTATCAAAGCAAAGACCCGACTAAGAGAAGAAACTATCATTACCTGGCGCTTTTCAACTACACCGACATGTAGAAAGTGCTGACATTTACACTGCAAAACTTCGAGGGTGCCACCAACAAGCACGAGTGTTAGATATGAAACGCACCATTCACGAATATTGGCGCCTTCGTTCCAGTGATTTAGAAAACCGCAAGACTGAACGGTATAAAAGCATAAGCGCCACTGTAAATGTGTTAGAAGACTGACAAGCACTGACAAACTTTGTGTGTGCCGTTGGTCTAAAAGATTATCGGAAGGAAAACGAAGAAGAGCCGCCACCCGATGTTGAAAATGAAGTTTCAAAAGCAAGATAAAACGTTACGAAGATAAAAACAAAATGTCCCAATATGTCATCGAAAGAAACCTGAAGACGTTGCAATGGAATTGGTTTAAAGACTTATAGGCCTACTCTCGCATTTTCTCATATAATATATATATTATTTTGACAACGGTCCTAACTCGAGGCAGTTTCTGCAGCCAGTGGATGCCAAGAGAGACGTAAAATGACATACTAGTATACGGTCTAAATTAAAGCAGTATCGTTCCTGGATCAGTAAGCTTTGGATGACGACGGCGAATAAGAAAAATAAACAGTCTTCTTCCTTTAAAGCATTTTGATTTTTTTTAAAAATCTTCATACATTGCTGGGCACATAACTTGTGTTCATCACTTGTTTTCTGTCCTTTAGACCTATTGATGTCACTCAGTGTGTGTCCATTATATATGCACATGTGTCGACCAGTGTCTGTACTTTTGAAATAAAAAGAAAACCACCCAAATGCTCGAATCGATGGATAGGTGAACGCGATAGTACTGCATTTTGTTTATACTCTGAAGCATTAAACTCATTGAGTACATTTATATTATTAAACTATAGTCAGCATTAGTATGACTATAAAATAGTAACCATTACGGAGATCCAGCGGTTAGACTTAAACTTATACGCATGTACATGCAGTTTGATGTAACTGCATGCCTAAACCATTATTTCGTTTTATAGTAACTATTTTCTGCTAGCAGATGGATTAGTTCAGTTTAACATTGTGAACCTGTTAATATGATATCAATAATATAGAGAAATGCTGAATATCCTTATTAATAACTTAAAAGACAGTCATAAAATAATTAAAACTGACTGCTAACATTTAGGCTGAACAAAGCATGAAAGTATTTTCTGTATTATAATTACTGGTAAATTACTTCAGCAGGAGTTATCAAATTAACATTAATGTGATTCAAGAATAGTTTATGGTATGGACATACTACTAATGCTTAACAAGTGTAGACATAAATGGTCTCTTTTGATGTTATTCAGCGTCTTTTTTATAGTAATTACAGTTGGAATCACTTCTTTCTGTTGACCTTACATCTTCATGATTGCAATTTGCTTTCTTAATTCAGTGTTTTGGAAGCTGTTCATAGAGGTAACCGGATTAGTACCTAAGCGGACACCCCTGCGTTTGTAGCTGTTAAACGTGATTTGCCTTCATCTTACGGTGGCATCCTGAGATCGGTGACTGCTTTATAAAAACAATTATATGAAGTGGTATAGTTGTACCACCTTACGAAGTCTTCAGTTTCATATAATAATATATGAAACATAATATCTTTAAAAATGCAATGATACAATATTGCTTGTGCTCCAGCATATGCATATAGTTCTATTCGTTTATATGTTACATTCTTTTTCAATTGCTTTTCAAAGTTTCATTTCATTTTATGTTTTTGTTTATATGTATTTAAGATATAACTGCGCTATCATTGACATATGTTTGTTGAGGACGAGGGAAAATACTTGCTAGTGACGGCAGTCGGTGTGGCGATTTACACCTCCCCACCGTAGCAGAGTCCTTAAATCTCACTTCTATGAGATATGTACTCGGCGGTCACCAACCCTACCGCTACAGCCGATGGCTTAACCACAAAACCAGTTTTTAAAATCTTTATATCAGATCAATATGTACCACCCATGTACAAATTGAAAAAGCCCTTAAAAACAAATAAAATCCATTCAAACATTTATGATTATTTAGGCTGGTCCAGTGAGTAATTATTTATTTTAATATTTTATGTCTCGTTTATTCAGGTGGCAATGTAGATGTATAATGAGTATGGGGAAGTGAAGGTCGACAGTATTTGCTAGCTTTACACTTGCTTACTCTATCGAAGGTACAATACCACCAGTTGTCACAGATACTTCCCTGGCACCGAGGAATCACGAGATAGCCAACATGGAAAATGAGAGTTACATCATTCATCAAACACTTGACATAAATGTATTATTTTCATGGAACGCAACTAACAGTAGCTCATACTCCACACACACACTTGAAACAGACATCAGAGATAACATCACTGACGTGGTGCTGGCGGAAGACACAAACGTGTTCATTGCTTACCCGATTGGCTCTGCTCTGGCTATTACATCCTCTATCCCATTTTTGGTGGTGCTAAAATGACCATACAAGACCATTTAGAAAGAGAACCTGGCCCCGAGGTAAAAAACACAAAAACACACACAAAAAACAATTTAAAAAACCCCACAACAACAACAAACAAACGACAATCATTTATCAAACTTGATCACTGTTTAGCTTGACCATCTGTATGTTGTGCTTATTTTACATACTGTATTTATTTGTGGAAAACACTTTTCCAGTTTTTCTTGTAGCATTCACAGTTATCCTCTATCCCATTTTTGGTCATGCTTATTAAAAACTGCACTAGACCATTTAGTAAGAGAACCTGGCCCTGAGGTAAAAAAGAAAAAAGAAAAAAAAGACAATCATTTATCAAAACTACTGGTTAGCTTGACCATCTTTCTGGTGTGTTTATTTTACATAGTGTATTCGCTTGTGGAAAACACTTTGCCGTCTTTTCTTTTCCACTGTTAAAGGGCTGGAATGGACAAAATCGCAAGGCTCTGTGTACTGGAATGTTTAGAAGCAAAAAACACTCTTACATCGGTAAAAGTTCTCTTTCTGGTTCTGCCCATCCTTGCATTTTTGCTCGGACCATTTCTATTTTAATTTGTATCTTGGAATATGGTACTTTGCGGTCACTGTGGGATTATCGATATCTGTGGTATTTTGCGTGTGCAGAAGAAGATCTGTTTCAAGCCACGGGAGAGGTGTCGTCTGCCGTTGTGTGCATCGTCTGCGGGGACAATGATCAATCCAATTATTCTGGGTTACTACCACGTTTGTAGTTTCAGTGATTTTGTCTCAAAACATATTCTAGACAGCGACATTCTGTGTGAATTACAAGCTTGTTTTTTCTTTAAATTTTGTTCTGTGTTGATATTTGGGTTTGGTTTTTTTTTTTTTTTTTTTTACGTGTTTGATTGATTATTATTATTATTAATTATATATTTTTTTTTTTTTTTTTTTTTTTTTTTTTTTTTTGGGGGGGGGGTGGGGTGGGGTGGGGGGTTTATTTGTTTGAGTGAAGTTTTTCGTTTTTAATACTTTTGTAGTTTATGGGGGTTTCCTTGTTTTTTGCTTCTTTTTTTCTATCCTGTAGTTAGCATGTTTAACTGATTATAATATAAAATAGTATTTATAACTATAGTCCGTCCCGTCCTCCTACAAACATGTTTTTTTTTTGTAAATAAATTCAGTTTTGTTTGACGTAGGAAGAAAAATAAAAGTGTTTTGCAAATAACAAAACACCTAACTATTTCTGTGTGCAATTTAGAAGGAAGGAAGGAAATGGTTTATTTAACGATGCACTCAACACATTTTATTTACGGTTATATGGCATCGGACATATGGTTAAAGACCACACAAATATTGAGGGAGGAAACCCGTTGTCGCCACTTCATGGGCTACTCTTTTCCGATTAGCAGCAAGGGATCTTTTATATCCACCATCCCATAGACAGGAGAGCACATGCCACGGCCTTTGATGTACCAGTCGTGGTGCACTGGCTGGAGCGAGAAATAGCCCAATGGGCCCACTGACGGGGATCGATCCCAAACCGACTGCGCATCAAGCGAGCGCTTTACCATTGGGCTACGTCCCACCCGTTTGCAATTTAGAAAACTTTCGGTTCAGAAATAACTTGCAGTAAATTCCATAGAATGGAAAAGGCGTTTCCTGTGGGACGGGCTATAGTATACATTTTAAAATACAGTATAAAGTTTACATTAAAAGTCAAGTGTAAAAAAACTTATGTGCATTATAAAACCAATAATTGGTGTACGATATAACATTTACACAGACCTCGCACGTTTAACCGACTGTTAGTGTTACAAAGAAAGAAAGGTTTTATTTAACGACGCACTCAACACATTTTATTTACGGTTATATGACGTCAGAAATTACAGTGTTACATGCACAAGGTCACTTCAAATCAAACACATTCAGCGAACATTTCTCGACTTTCCCTGATTGACTCGAATGTGATTTTCGTCAAATGATTTTATTTCTGGATATGTATTAAAACCAATAAAATCCATTAAGTACTTTTATACCAGTAACGTTTCTCTTTCCGCCAACATACCAATGTTGAGACAAATTCATAGCAGACATATTTGCATTTTCGATCGACTCCAACTGTCCAACATATTAAATACTATATAGGGTTTTTTTTGACAATGAGACTACAAACCACTCTTTCACAGCATCAATGTATGTATATTAAAGATTCATATTTGCAAAGCTTGGAGACACCTTATCATTTATATTTAGTAATTAAATATAGCCCAACATTTGGCAGAAATCGAATTGGATATCCTCGAGTTGACAAAAAAAATGACACAAAACATTTCTAAAATCAATAAATGACTGTGGCATCCGGGGAGTTGTGTTGGGCACGTTATAAAAATCGGTTGGGGGTTGTGGGGAGGGGATGACATGGAATCAACGTTGTACAAAGATTACCATAAAGAGTCCATATCCGAGACCGATTAAATCTCGTGAAAATTAATCACATAACATACCCACGGCAATATTTTCTTATGTTCCAACTGTGCACAATTGCATATACGCACAAATAATAGGGATAATGTAAATGTTTTATAAATGTCTGTACATCGGTTCAATCTTCCCGAGATGTAGAATTAGGCAGCTGGAATAAGACACTAAGGTGGAATCATTTGGTCAATATCCTGCACATTTATATTTGCATCGTTTTAGATGCCACGTTTGGTGGCAGTACTCACAACGGGTGTCAAGATATGATCATATTTCCCGAACACCTGACATCAGTTTTGACAGTGAATCATGAGTGCATGTCATCACAGTTGTATTTATTCCAATAAGCTCTGCCCTGTGGCGGTGCTAGTTTTTAGTAAACTAGTCTGGGAGTGGCAGTTCTCTTTACCATCACATTGAATAACAATTGCCAAATTGAAGCTTTACTAGATAGTTATGGCGTATCCAGTCCTTACTCGCCAGATCCTAATATCGATAGTCGCCGATGTGTCTTTTTATCAGTTGCCAATAAAGATGTTATATTTTGTTGGGTACCGAGCCATGTTGGCCTTAGGGGTAACGAAAAGGCAGATGTTGCTGCCAAGTCTTCTTTGAACTTGCCCCGTGTCTATGTTGGTGTCCCCTACAGTGATTTTAAATATTATATACTCTTCAAAAGAAGAAACGCAAAACCACATTGTCGTAACATTTGGAGAATTGATTTAATTATTGAATGGTGAGTCCGATAATTACCAAATGTTGCAGGATTGTTCACAATTCACTCTAGTCCATTGTGAGTAAGTGATAGGACACACCACCAAGGTCAAGGTCATCTGGAGTCAATACCGGGTGTGGCCTCCGCGTGTGTTGACAACTGCCTGGCACCGCCTGCCCATTGAAGCAACCAGAGTACGGATGACGTCCCGGGGGATGGTGGCCCACTCGGCCTGCAAGGCTGCTGCCAGCTCGGGCAGGGTCTGGGGCTGTGGTTGTCGCTGTCGGAGGCGTCGGTCCAACTCGTCCCATAGATGCTCAATTGGGTTCAAATCCGGTGATATCGATGGCCAAGGAAGGACATTAATGTTGTTGTTCTGTAGGAAAGCCGTTGTGAGACGTGCTGTGTGAGGCCTGGCGTTGTCATGTTGGAACACTGCGTTGGCGTTGGCCATAACTGGAACGATGTGTGGCCGGAGGATCTGGTCAATGTAGCCCTGTGCATTCAGGTTGCCCTGCACGTGGACCAGGTCAGTTCTGCCAGTGTGTGAGATGGCTGCCCACACCATGACACTACCCCCGCCGAATCTGTCCACTTCCTGCACGCAGTTTTCCGCATAACGTTCACCACGACGCCTATACACGCGACATCTTCCATCATGACGTCGGAGCAGAAATCGGGACTCGTCACTGAACCACACCTGTCTCCATCGCAGTTGAGGCCATTGTCGATGAATCTGGCACCACTGCAGTCGGAGTCGACGGTTTTGTGGTGTTAAGATGACACCTCGAACTGGACGTCTGGCACGAATTCCTACCTCACGTAGGCGGTTCCGTACGGTCTGGTCGGATATCCTGCGCAAACCTGGTATTGCTGCGGCTGTGGAGGTGGCAGTAGTCAATCGTTCCCGAAGGTGGCGTACCCGGATGTAGCGGTCCTGCCCGGGGGTAGTGACCCGTGGTCGACCGGATCTAGGGAGGTCACGTGTTGATCCATGTTGCTGGTAACGGTCCCACAGTCTGGAGATGGAGCTTGGGGACACATGGAATGCCCTGGCAACGGCCGTTCTGGATTCGCCTGCGTCTAGTCGGCCGATGGCATTGTTTCTCTGCGGTTCACTGAGACGTGGCATGTCCTGGATTGTCAACTGTCGGCCAGATACAGAGGCCAGGCAAGCGAACACCCTGCACTTTTATACTGTCGGTGTTCATGTTGCACGTGCAGACAACGCACGTGCAGTGGTGACATGGTTTGCACGTGGCTGCGTTTTTGCGAATATTCACATTTTGGAACTTTATTGTACAGTAGCTGCGTTTTATCGAATGTAACCGTGGGAATGTGTTTGGGACATGCAATGACCTTATATTCACAAAGCATGAACCGGTAGGAAACATAAAATCGGAGTTATAACCCATTTGTACCCTTTTGCGTTTCTGTTTTTTTGAAGAGTATATTAACCAATATATCTTTTCGACTTGGCAAGACGATTGGGACGGTGCGGTCGCGAATAAGCTTCATTCTGTCAAGCCAGTCCTGGGAGAGTGGCAGTCATCCTACAGGCGATGCAGGAAGGATGAAGTAGTCTTTTGCCGTGCCCGCATCGGTCATACATATCTGACGCAATCATTTATTTTAAAGAAGGACCCTACCCCCCTCAGTGTGAACATTGTCAATGTACACTGACTGTGCGCCACATTTTGGTGAAGTGATCATCTCAAGCCGACGAGAAATTATATATTTGGCAACAGAAATGTTTTGGAATCTTTTAAATTCCATCCAGAATTAATTGTAAAGTTTTTAAAACAGTTTGACTTCTATACAAAGTTTTAAAATAAACTTACCTTTATTTTATGTATTGTATTATACTTTTCATCCACAGCTTCTTACACTGTGGTTTTACATACATATACACGTATATTAAAATATTTTCAAATGCTTACCATTTGTGACACCCAATAGCCGATGTGTATTTTTGTGCTGGGGTGTCGTTAAACATTCATTCATTCATTCATTCATTCATTCATTAGCCAGTAAAGGTCGCCACAGGCGACTGCTAATTTCCAGCTCTGATATGAGATTGTACCTTTAATTTTTAATTATTATTATTATTTTAATATCTAAATGTTCTACCGACACCCACCCCTCCTACGATACAATACAGTCGACGTAGTCGTGTCACGAAGTGTGCGCTATCTAACCGTAACTTTACGTACATGTAGTTATTCGATTTACGATAAACTTCAACAAATTGACGCAGAAAAGGTGTATAAAGTCCCATTTTGCGTTACAACAACAATGATAGTGAGGTGTTACTTCCGGGTTCCGAAGTGATTGTAACATCTCGATAGATTCCGGTATCACCATCAAATATTCGCTCGGAACTCCTCGGCGGACTGTCGGAACACGTTGTTTGGTTACGGATTTTCAGGTATCTAACCTCTGCTGATGTTTGAAGTCGAGTAATATAGTATTGCATTTTAGCTTGCAACTCCCATTTCCCATATATTTTATTTATCGGAAGTTAAACTATCACTTGAACTCTGTGCCGTGTTCAGGGACAGCGAGCGACGCTAGCGTTCGCGAACTATTTGAGGTTCTAATGTACCAAATAAATTCCTAATGCCGACAATGTTAACGTTTACTTATAAAACATAGAAGCAGCTTATGAACACACCCAGGTAGTACACCAATAAAAAGTGTGGTACCTCACATTTAATCTACTTGCAAGAAAATAGGAGTTATATGTCATTTAAGAGATTTTATGAATGTTTTTATTTGCAATCCTCATTTTTGCTGAAAATAGCTGTTCCATTTTCAATCTTTTGTGTATACTGCGCATGTGTAACAAGTGTATAAAAATAAAATTGTATTTATTTATTGCCTTTGGATAATAGTATTTGCACCAATAAGTATCTCTTTTGTCACAATCATGGGTTAGGCCATTGGAATGTTAAGTTAGTGACAAGCAAAACATTTCAAATGACTGACTCTTGAACGTATTGTTTATGTTGTTGTTCTCTCTCTCTCTATTTTTAGGCCTCCATAAATTTATAATATAGTAATTGTTGTATATCGTAATACACAATTGTATTTTTTAGTATCTCAGTATTTTTTTTGTCTAAAATAATTCAGTATGTATATTTAAAACATGTTACGCTAAGATAGTGTTCTAAAACAAACAGGAAAAGGCAGGATGTGTGTTTATTTTGTTGCGCTGAAAACTCGGGTTAGTCTCTTTAATGTACTGTGCTGCTAATACTGATAGATAGTGGTGTAGACCGACGTGGCTATGAATTTCTATCTTGTAACGATACGTGTAAATGTTTATATAGGCCAATTTACCGGTGTGATATAAACCCAAACAGCTGTTTGTTCCCGGTCAATGAGACGCTTGTGTATATATAATTATATTTATTTATCAAGAGCTAAAGTATTTGAACGGGGAAAACAGTCGTAAGGTAAATGTGTGACAATATAAACACTGAAATAAATAGTTTACGTTATTGGTATTGCAGAGCATTGATCGTGTTTTTTAATATGTTGGATGGAGGTGGGGGGGGGGGGGGGGGGGGGGGGGGGGGGGGGGGGGGGTAATATGTGTCCACGGTAATATATAAAGTGTGTCTCACAGAAGCAAAGTACATTACACCACCTCTCCTGTTTATTGTTCTTGTATAATACATGTACAGGAATACTCAATTACATTAATTTAGATCGTGTTAAGATTATTCTGTGGCGGGTTCATACTAATTGGTATATTTAAAAAAAAAAAAGCTTTCAAATGATAGTAAAAAAATAACTGTTTAACACAACTAGAGCACATTGGATGTGAAACATTTGGTAATTTTGACATACAACTGTATAGGAAACCCGCTTCATTTTTCCATTAGTAGCATTGGATATTTTATATACACCATCCCACAGACGGGGTAGTACATACAGGGATCGGGGATCGATCGACCGCGCATCAAGCGAGCGCTATACCACTTGGCTCTGAAAAAACCCTCAAAACATATAATCGCTAGATGTTCGGTGGGTTCGTAAAGTGAGCGTGTGAGACTGGGGTTCTGGGTGTTCAGGGCGTCAAGATTATGGTAGCCCTACTCCCATGGCTACTGATATTCAATGTTGGGCTAGTAAATAACTACCATTGCCATGTCCGACGGCTAGTGAAAGCTAAAAAGTTGTTAAATGTTTCGTTAAGTCTGTTTGGTAAATATAAATATCCTGACCCCACCCCAACCGTAGTGTTTTTAATCTATATCTCCCTCTTTAGGTAATCTATCTGAGTATTACTATTAGTAAAATTGCATTAAGTAGAGTAGGGCTAGTGAAATTTTAATAGTGGCTGGTCATTTTTTTAAATCACTGATCCCATGGCTAATGGATTTTGTAAAAATTCTAGAAGCTCTGCGGGATATTTAAATTACTGTTAAACATTACCATTTCACAAAATAATATAGTGCGTAAACTACTTTACGTATTTCAGTCATGAAAACGACGGGTGAAACAGACACAGCAGAACCCGAAATCACCGGCGCTAAGACTGATGGCAACATCGGTATAAATACTTTAGAAGAGAGCAAGCGAACTGGTTTCTTTTCCCAGTTGAAACATCCGGTCTTTCGAAGGAAAGTCTTGCACACGATGTGGATATTTTGGTCATTTGTTATGTTGGTAAGTTAATATTTACTATTGAAATCATGTTAATAATTGTACCATTCAGGGTAGTTATGTGGCTGTATAAAGGTGTCCTCTCATTCTTTAAACCTAGGGGCGGGATGTAGCCCAATGGTAAAGCGTTCACCTGATGCGCGGTCGGTCTGGGATCGATTCCCGTCGGTGGGCCCATTGGGCTATTTCTCGCTCCAGCCAGTGCTCCACAACTGGTGTAACAAAGGCCGTGGTATGTGCTATCCTGTATGTAGGATGGTGCATATAAGAAATCCCTTACTGTTAATCGGAAAGAGTGGCGACAGCGGGTTTCCTCTCTCAATATCTGTGTGGTCCTTATCCATATGTCTGAAAGAAAGAAAGAAAGAAAGAAAGAGAGAAATGTTTTACGCCATATAACCGTAAATAAAATGTGTTGAGTGCGTCGTTAAATAAAATATTTTCTTCCTTCCTTCCTCTCTCAATATCTTTGTGGTAAAATGTGCTGAGTGCGTCGTTAAATAAAACATTTCCTTCCTTCCTTCTTTAAACCTAGTGTTCCAGTACCAACGTTACTTTTGTTACTTCAAAAAGCCTCCCTTTAAAATAATATGTTGGGTTGTCGTTAAGCATTAATTTCCTTTCCACAGCAAATGATAACAAATCTAAATGCTTTAACTTGCTGTTTGGTCTCTATAGATAGTTTCGCTATTGACGTGCGGGTGTTATTCCATGTGTAGAGAGCGATGATGGTGAACTACGGAACACTGTTTGTCAATTTCGAGTTCTGCGTGATTTCTGTTGTGACAATTAAAGGCACTGTCCTGAGTTTACAACTTCCAGCCACGCGTTGATGACTAAGAAATTACATATTAAAGATATGTTCTTCTTTGGAATATCAGTGTCTCTCTAAACAAGGTGTTTGGTGTCGTCCTAATGTGTGTAGTAGCTCAAACCAGAATATCAGTGTCTCTCTAAACAAGGTGTTTGGTGTCGTCCTAATGTGTGTAGTAGCCCAAACCAGAATATCAGTGTCTCTCTAAACAAGGTGTCTGGTGTCGTCCTAATGTGTGTAGTAGCCCAAACTAGAATATCAGTGTCTCTCTAAACAAGGTGTTTGGTGTCCTAGTGTGTGTAGTAGCCCAAACCAGAATATCAGTGTCTCTAAACAAGGTCTTTGGTGTCGTCCTAATGTGTGTAGTAGCCCAAACTAGAATATCAGTGTCTCTCTAAACAAGGTGTTTGGTGTCCTAATGTGTGTAGTAGCCCAAACCAGAATATCAGTGTCTCTCTAAACAAGGTGTTTGGTGTCGTCCTAATGTGTGTAGTAGCCCAAACCAGAATATCAGTGTCTCTCTAAACAAGGTGTTTGGTGTCGTCCTAATGTGTGTAGTAGCCCAAACCAGAATATCAGTGTCTCTCTAAACAAGGTGTTTGGTGTCGTCCTAATGTGTGTAGTAGCCCAAACCAGAATATCAGTGTCTCTCTAAACAAGGTGTCTGGTGTCGTCCTAATGTGTGTAGTAGCCCAAACTAGAATATCAGTGTCTCTCTAAACAAGGTGTTTGGTGTCCTAATGTGTGTAGTAGCCCAAACCAGAATATCAGTGTCTCTCTAAACAAGGTGTTTGGTGTCGTCCTAATGCTTGTAGTAGCCCAAACTAGAATATCAGTGTCTCTCTAAACAAGGTGTTTGGTGTCGTCCTAATGTGTGTAGTAGCCCAAACTAGATTTCACCTTTCAATACTGTACATGTACAACGAAAAATAAAAATTATGAAGTAAAATTTAGAAAATGACTGCTACAAATATTGTCACACGACCTCAAACTCATTGGAAATACAGACACTGGTATTTAATATGTAATATTAGTCGCCAAAAAGGTTTCGTTAGTCGGAAACATCTTACAATGGCTGCAAACTCCTATAATGATTAAATATACGTAATTTCAAGAACGGCCTTATTTTCCGACGGCTTGGTCTGCCCCATCGTTATATATACAGGTATCATATGGCAGAAATATTACTGGTAGTACATTTTGTTATTGGTAGTAAACCAAAATATTATTGGTAGTAAATGTTATTATTGGTAGTAAACCCCCTTCGATCTCAGTCAGCCTCCGCCTCCCCCCCCCCCCCCCCCCCCCCCCCCAATGTCTACTTGCTTCCGCCGTGTCTTATATACACCTATATTGTTTGCTCATTTGAATATTTACTATTTTCCGAATATATGTTTCATTCCATTCCATTTATAAATATATTTAAGGGCTTCATCATGGGCCAGCGGGGTCCATCATTTTTGGATCTTCTGATCATTACGAATACAGACCTGAAAAGAGGTTCAGCATTTTTCACAGGTCAGGCTGTCGGCTACCTGGTCGGGTCGTTCCTGATGGGCGTGGTCTACGACAAACTTACCAAGTCTCTTTTGATGTTCTTCAGTGTCTTCTTCATGGGCGTTACAGTTGGAATCATCCCTTTCTGCTCACCTTACGTCCTCATGATTGCAATGTGCTTCCTCAACGCCGTGTGTTTGGGAGGTGTTGATACAGGTAACCGTAACTGAATTTGTAACACCTAAACATCTGTCTTTGTAGCAGATAACAATAATCTTTAATATGGTGGTCTCTTGAGCTAGGTGATTAGGATTGTTAATAAAGTTAAAGTTTGATTTGTTTAACGACACGACTAGGGCACATTGATTTATTAATCATCGGCTATTGGATATCAAACATTTGGTAAAACAGAACAGAACTTTATTTCTCCCAGGCCGTTACACAACGGCATATGGGGAATATGCAATAACAATATTTGACAGTAACAAGATGGGTTTTACAGGAGATACATATATATAGTCTTAAGAGAGGAAACCCGCTAATTTTGTTCATTATTAGCAAGGGATCTTTATATGCACCATCCCACAGACAGGATAGCAAATACCACGTCTTT
The DNA here is from genome assembly GCF_016097555.1 of Gigantopelta aegis. Taxonomy (NCBI): domain Eukaryota; kingdom Metazoa; phylum Mollusca; class Gastropoda; order Neomphalida; family Peltospiridae; genus Gigantopelta; species Gigantopelta aegis. The sequence goes on along the minus strand of NC_054707.1, from coordinate 74,153,709 downwards.
TTATATACCAGTCATGGTGCACTGGTTGGAACGAGAAATAGCAAAATGGGCCCATTCCAGACCGACCGTGCACCAAGCGAGCGCTTTACATCTGGGCTACGTCCCGCCCAGGATTGATAATAAAGATACGAATATACACTTTAGCAGGTTTAAATGTATGATCATAAGACGCTTTCCGTTTCATATGTTATGTCATTTATGAACCATTATCTCCGAAAATGTAGCAGCATGTTATTCCACATTATTTAGCATGTAGTTCCATTCGTTACATAATTATGTTAAAATTTGTCTTCAGTTGGTTTTCACAGTTTTATTTCATTTGTGTTTGTGTTTCAAATATATACGATATAATTGCACGGTCCCGCTTATTTGTCTCAGCTGTGTGTTCAGGACGAGGGTTAATATTTGCCACAAAGTCCATAAAACACTCTGTATCAACAGTATAGCCGATAGTCTAAACACTATCATACTTTAAAAATCGTTACTAGTATATATATATATATATATATATATATATATATATATATATATATATATATATATATATAGTGAAACCCCTCAATACCAGACATCCATGGGACCAAGTAAAATGTCCGGTTTTCAGAGGTGTCCGGTTTTCAGGGGTCTGCCTGGACGGAAATACCTTCCGTTCTCCATAAAATAGGGAAAGTGTTAAAGTGTTTTAAAACAAGAACAACAAGAATATGTTGAAAAATGGTGCATTTATGAGCATTTAGAAAAATAAAAACATCCATGGGAGTAATATTGAATAAAAAATACATTAAAATGTCCACAAATTGTCAATCAATCGATAAATCAGCCTACGTTGAGAAACGTATCCATCGATGTCTGTTGTCTTTCACATCTGTGTTTAACAATGGTTGCCTGCGTTAAACTTTCTAATTCCTGTACATGCAATAGGAAACGTTCATCTTTCTGTATTGCAAAGTCCTTTAAAATCTGAAGCATGTTCAACACGTCAGGATAGCTGAGATCGTTTCCCGGAACCTAACACATTCACACAATAGGAATGCATCCCTGTTATTTGTGTCAATCTTTGAAGCAAGTCATGAGACATGTTTGTGAAGGATCACATTTAAGACCTTAAAACACACTTGTAACTTAATAAAGACATCTAACCCAAACCCGAACTCCGCTAATGTTAACCATAATTACAACACAATCAATGTGTTTACAGTAGTTAACTCCATACCAAAGCTTGCGATCAGTCCTTTTAATTGTTTATTGTCAAGTTGGTAATCTTGCCTGCTGAGCGGTACCTGTACTGTATGCAGCGGTGATTACACTGATAACAGCGATCTCGAGCATGCGCATATTGCACTAGCCATCGGTGTTCACAGACAGGTGGGCGCCATATTGATTGGTATCGGTTTGATCGTCCGGTTTTCAGGGGTAGGATTTACACTAAGTTGACACATTGGAACCGAATTGTTTGTCCGGTGTTCAGTTTAGAGGGGTTTCCGGTTTAGAGTGTTAAAAGATGTGTAAATCACGGGACCGCGGAAAACGTCCGGTTTTGAGGGGATTCCGGTTTAGAGGGGGTCCGGTATTGAGGGGTTTCACTGTGTGTGTGTATATATATATATATATATATATATATATATAATATATATATATATATATATATATATATAATGTATCCGTGTGTATAACCAACCCACTACCAATGTACAAAGTATTGGAATAGCCCTGAAATTAAAAATAAAACACATTCAAATTGCTTATGTTTAAGACCATTTAACTTTGTCCAGTGTGTAATTACTTAAATCTTATTTCCCTCTTTTATTCAGGTGGCAATGCAGAGTTATTTAGAATATGGGGAAGTGAAAGTCGACAGTATTTACTGGCTATACACTTTGCTTACTCTATAGGAGGCACAATATCACCAGTTGTCACAGAGCCCTTCCTGGTACCTAAGGAACAGGACGTAGCCAACACTGAAAATGACACTTACGCCGTCCATCAAAGATTTGACACAAATACATCATCTTCGTGGGACGCAACTGGTAGTAGCTCATACTCCACATTCACATTTGAACCGGTCAGCAATTTCAGTGCCAACAACATCACTGACGTGGTGCTGGCGGAACACACACACGTGTTCATTGCTTATCTGATTGGCTCTGTTCTCACTGTTGCATTCTCCATTCCGTTCTTGGTGATGTTCGTCAAAGACCGCACTAGACCAAAGAAAAGAGAACCTGGTCCTGAGGTGGAAAACGACAATCATTTATCAAAACCACTGTTTGGCTCGACCATCTTTCTGTTGTGTTTATTTTACATGCTCTATTCCGGTGCGGAAGACACATTTTCAACCTTCCTCTTAACATTCACAGTCAAGGGACTCGATTGGACAAAAACGCAAGGATCACAAGTGACCTCTGCTTCCTGGGCAGCACTTTCTATCGGAAGATTTTTAGGAATATTTACACATAACTGCATTTCAACAGTGAAACTTCTCTTTCTGTGTAATACGGGCCTAATTCTGTCCTTACTAGCACTTTTGCTGTCTGCACATTTTCAGTTTTTTCTGGGAATTTGGTTCTTTGCTGTCACT